>NW_003852647.1:349674-365428 GCF_000181295.1 Otolemur garnettii | reverse complement strand
GGGAAGGGAAGGGAAGGGAAGGGAAGGGAAGGGAAGGGAAGGAGGGAGGGAAGGAAGGAGGGAGAAAGGAAGAGAGAGTCTCTCAAGATAAAGGAAGCAGGGTCTGAAGCTTGAAACAGATTAATGTGTGTGGTAGCCCCCACCGAGGCCTGTCCAGGTCCCCTTTACTAGCCTATGCACCCTGACCACAGCTGCGGTGAATGTGGGCTGCCTCCCCTTCTCTGAAAAATCGTCCTCAGAAGTGGGAACTACCTTGGCCAGAGGTAGACATATTGGCAACATGCCACCTCTCTTCCCTCAATCTGTAGCCAATGACTGCCTGACACAGCCACCTTGCCTCAGAATGGGGTCACCTTTGTAGTATCGTTTCTGCTTCCCAGCTTTAGGGACTCAGCCAAAGTTTGACTCCAAAAGAATCCACATCCTTGTTTAGCTCCATCCCCTGCCCTGTCCTGCTGCTCTCATTCCTTTTTTCCTGAAAGCTCTTCCCCCAGTAAATTACAAGGAACTGAATTGCTGCCTCAGGCTCTGTCTCTAGAGAACCTGACCTAAGACGGTATGTTCGATGAACTTCCAGACGTCTGGCCTATCTTGTATTTTAGGTGTGAGTTAAGGAAGATTAAACCTAAGAATTAGGCACAAGCCAGATTACAGAGAACTCTACATGCCATATTAAAAGACTTTTGAGTATTTTAAATTTTTTTTATGTTGGTCTTATAAAGACAAAAGCATCTTTCCTCAAATCATGATCTATACCTTCAATAATATAGCTTCCCCACCTTTAGTAACTTACTCATTTAGGGCAAAGTATTAAGGGTTACTGGAGTCTTTATCCCTCCATCCCCCTTAGCAAATCTCTCTGAAAGCAATAATCCATTGACTCATGAATAGTATAATTCACCTTTGGGTATAATGCAGTGTGACAGATTTATTATTTCACAAATGGCCACGCCTATACATATATGCCATCGCCACATACTTTTACAATGTGACTAACACTCTTCCCATTGGGAGGTGGGATCTGTGTTCCCCACCCTTGACTGCAGGGAAGAGGGCTTGTAACTGTACTGGCCAGTGGCGTACAGTGGTGGCTATGTGGCACCATAGCCAAGGCAAGCTCCTAAAAGGCAATATGGCTTCCATTTGGATCTCTCTCTCCCCCAACCTCTGAGAGAATGAATATGTGTGTGTGTGTGCGTGAGAGAGAGTGTGGATGCTCTCTTTTGGAACCAAGCCACTATATCATGAGGAAGCCAGGCCACATGAAGGGGCCACATGTTGGTGTTCTGGCTGACAGTCCTAGCTAGGCCCCTCAGCCGACACTCAGTCTCTAGTCTGACATCACTCATTAGACATGTGAGTGAAAGAGCCATCAGATGATTCCAGCTCAGCCTTTGGCACAGACTTCATGCAGCAGAGACAAGTTTTCTCTGCTGAGCTTAAGTCTGAATTCCTGACCCAAAGAAACCCCATAGAAATAATAAATGATTATTGTTGTTTTAAGCGATTACATTTAGTGGTGACTTATTTGTAGCAGTACCTAATAAATAATATATCTTCCTAGGCTCTGAAGTCATGATCTCTCCCTCAAAAATGGCTCCTTTGTCTTCCCTACGCAGGTTAATGTTATCTTGCAAGTTCTTTCAGTGACTGAGCTTTTTTTAACTCACCCTTATCTCTCCACTTACATATAATTAGTTGTCAGGTCCTATGGATTTTCCTTTCTGCAGTGTCTCTGTCATCTATCCTGTCCCTTGGTACTTGCCATTTTCCAGATTAAACTAAAGACCAACTCTAATCGTTTTCACACTCTCGCTCTAAAACTGTCAACTCTCACAAAAACACAACTTCCAGATGGAATTTATATATACATATTCTAAATATATAAAATCCTATATATATATATATTTTTTTTTTTTTGGAAACAATGCTTTGCTTGTTCATTGCAACAAATTTAGATTTGTTATAATATAGATGTGGACAAGAAAAAGCAAATGTTTCACTCATCAGAGGTAATTACTGTTAACGTTACATTCCAGACATTTTTCTAGGTGTGAGTGTGTGTGTACTCTAGGTATGAATGTGTATGCATGTGCGTGCACATACAAAACTACGTATTATATGCATATGTACAATAGATACAGTTAAGAAACATTTTTACAAAACTAGGATCATAGCACATATAGAGTTCTGCAATTTATCTGTTTTTTCCCTCATATTACTTCCTAGATATATTTTCTGGATAGCACATGCGGATCCACTTTGTTCATTTTAAAGGTTGTATATTATCACACCAGTATTTAACCATTTCCTTTATGAAAAACATTTGGTCGTTTCTATCTTTTGCTACCATACAGTGCTGCAATAAATATTGTTGTGCATATGTCTCATGTGATTTTTATAGGTTTAAAGTCCTAGAAGTGGAATCACTGGATCATTGGGTGTGGACATTAAATGCAATGCAGCTTTGACTGATTTTTACCCTCAGAACAATGTGTAAATGCCCACTTTCCCACACTCCAGCCAAAATAGGGGGTACTATTAATAATTTTTAATTTTTTCAATATGCTAGTGGGCAAAAATGCTACTGCACTGTTATTTTGTTTTTTTAGTCAGTGCAATTGAATAGCTTTTCATAAGTTTACAGGCCACATGTATTTCACTTCTTAAAAACTGGCTCATATCCTTTATCCATTCTCCAATTGAATTTTGAATTCTTCTTAATTTTTTCTACAAGCTTTTTGTACCCTAAGACCTCTATCACGTGTTGTAGCTATTTAATCCAATCTGTTAATACATGTTTTAACTTTGCCCGTGTCATCAGTTAAAAGTGTTAATGTTTCTGGTATCGAGTTTGATTGGCATATTCTTTAGTTTCTGGGTTTCTTGTTGTAGTTTAAGAAGCTCTCCTTAATTCATGCTTATAAATGTGCTCTAAATTTTCTCCTAGCACATTCACGGTTTTAGAATCTTTGTTTTCAAGGTAAAAAAGCACAACAGCAACAAAATGGATCACAGTTGAAGTCTTCCAAGAGGGTACTAATTACATAAATTATAGTATACAGTCAGCCCTTTGTATTCTGCACATTCTGAATGTGCAGATTCAACCAACTACTGATGAAAAATATTTTTAAAAAATAACAGTAAGGCAATAAAAAATAATACAAATTTTAAAATGCTACAGCATAGCAGTTATTCACATCACACCTAACATTGTTTCAGGTGTTGTAATAAGTCATCTAGAGATGCGAGAATGTGCAGAGGCGATATGCAAATGCAGCCATTTAAATAAGAGACTTGAGCATCCTCAGATTTTGGTATCCTCAGGGCTTCTAGAACCAATCCACTGCAAACGCTGAGGAATGGTTATGTTTAACACATTAAGTAAAAAAACCCTAGAAGGTATAATCTGATTCCACTTTTGAATATATGCATAAAATGTCTGGAAGTATATACCCCACAAATTGTTTGAATTTTTAAAAAGACACTGTCAGAAAGGAGATTTTTCATCTTGCAAAACTTCGCATAAATGATGTAAATGTTAGAAATGTGTTACATGTGCGCCTCCTGGGTGGACGAAACAACTACAACTTGAACTTTACCTTACAAGTGCTGACAATGTCACCTACTTGTGTATACACGCATAGTAATCTGAAATATAAAATAAAATAAAAACATGGTGCTGAAATAAAAGAGCTCAAGTTGGAATACAAGAAAATAAAGAAATGTGTTGCATCTTGTGTTTCCTACAAGATGTAGGAAACAATGAGAAAGCAGTTAGAAATTACAGTTGACACGAATTCACATCTGTTAACTGTGGGAACAGACTACAGAGGCATAATTAGACTTAACATCAAATGGACTTTGCAAATACACAGACCATTTCCCAATGTTTAACACAGCTCAAATATAAGAACACTTAATTGCCCTTTGACAAACATGTGTGGTAAATTAAAATTCTGATTAAATTAACTCTGTTCTAATAAACTACCAAAACAATGAGACATTTGAGAAAATAACAATTTTCAATTAAAAGAGAAAAAGCCTTCCATGACTCCCCATCACCTAAGGCTATTTCCCAAACTAGCTTGAACATAAAAGTCACTCCAGGTAGTTTTAAAAGAACAGATTGTAGCCACCACCCTTGACCTACATCTGATTACAATCCAAATTCCTAATTCTCACTGGAGGGGTCTGGGACTCCGTACTTTTAGCAGGCTCTCAGGTGATTCCTCTAATCAGACAACTGTAGAAAACACTGACCTACAGAAATAAATGCAAACCCTTTACCTGGGAACATTTAAAAATCTTGGTCACTCCTGACAGCGTCTGCAACTTCTTGTGAGGTATAATGCTGCATTGTTCCAGTTACCAGAATTAGATATAACCTTGGAGGAATTTTTTATTGTAATTGACTTCATGTATCATACAATTTATTTTTTAAAGAGTACATTCAGTGGTGTTTAGTATGCCCACTACTTTTATATAACCATCATGACTCTTTAATTCCAGAATATTTTTTTCACCCCTGAAAGGAAACCCCATAGCTCAGTGGTTCTCAACCTTCCTAATGCCTCCTAATGCCGTGACCCTTTAAAACACTTCCTCATGTTGTAGTGACCCCCCAACCATAAAATTATTTTCCGTGCTACTTCATAACTGTAATTTTGCTACTGCTGTGAATCGTAATGTAAATATCTGATATGTAGGATGTATTTTCATTGTTACAAAGGGGTCATGACCCACAGGTTGAGAACCACTGCTATTAGCAGTCACTCCCTGACTCCCCTGTTTTAGCCTATTTTCTGTTGCTTATAACAGAATACCCCAAACTGGGTAATTTATAAAAAAGGAACTTTTTTCGTTGTTGCAGTTTTTGGTTGGGGCAGGCTTGAGCCCGTCACCCCGAGTATATGGGGCTGGTGCCCTACTCCTTGAGCCACAGATGCCACCCAATAAAAAAAGGAATTTAAGGAGGGTGAGAAGTTCATGGTTGAGGGGCTGTATTTGGTGAGAGCCTTATTGTTGCTCCAGACTCTCTGAAAGAGTCCCAAGGTGACCCAGGGTGTTACATGGGGAGGGGACTCAGCATGCTAGCTCAGGTTTGTTTTCTTTTCATTTTATTTTTTATTAAATCATAGCTGTGTACATCAATGCAATCATGGGGTACAGTGTGGTGTTTTCATATACATTTTGAAATATTCTCATCAAACTGGTTAACGTAGCCTTCATGTCATTTTCTTAGTTATTGAGTTAAGACATTCATACTCTGCTTTTAGAAAGATTCACTTGTACCCTGGTAGGATAAACCATAGAGGTGACCCCACCAATCAACCTCCCTCTCCCCAAACACCCCCCTCCCCTCCCCTCTCCCACCCCCTTCCCATATTCTAAGGCTATAATTAGGTTATAACATTCCTATGAAAGCTATAAATCAGTTTCAAAGTAGGGCTGTGTACATTGGATACTTTTTCTTCCATTCTTGAGATACTTTGCTAAGAAGAACATTTTCCAGTTCCATCCATGTAAACATGAAGGAGGCAAAGTCTCCATCTTTCTTTAGGGCTGCATAATATTCCACGGTGTACATATACCACAATTTATTGATCCATGCGTGGGTCGATGGGCACTTGGGATTCTTCCACGACCTAGCAATTATGAATTGGGCTGCAATAAACATTCTGATACAAATATCTTTGTTGTAATTTGATTTTTGGTCTTCTGGGTATATACCTGATAAAGGAATTGCAGGATCAAATGGCAGGTCTATTTGTTTTCTTTTTCTTATGAAGCCATCACTTCCACCCCCACGATAACCCATTATTCAATTAACCATTTAATCCATGAATCCATGAATGGATTGGTTAATCATGACACAGCTCTGAAAGTTTCCACCTCTCAATACATATTGGGATTAGTTAGGTTTCAACATGAGTTTTAGACGGGATATTCAAACCATAGCACCCACCCAAGCCCGCTGATCCTAATAACCACTAATCTAAGTTCTAGCTCTATGGGTTTGCACATCTATACATTTTATATAGCATTTTATACATTTTATACTGTAGGTAGCTTTTTGTGATTGGCTTCTTTCACTTTACATAATGCTTTCAAGGCTATTTTCACTTTTATCTATTATGTACAATTACACTATGAACATTTATGTCTGGGAAATTTTTTAAATCTACAAAATTTTTAGGGCTCATTCCATATAATAGATTCAAAATATCTGGGTGGTGGGGGATAGGTTAGTGCTGGACATTCTTTTCTTGTAACAACAACAAAAAATTACCAAACAATTCTATAAGTAGCCAGAGCCGAGAATTACTGAGCTAGACAGATGTCCTCTTATTTTTCCTTTTCTTTTCTTTCTTTCTTTCTTTTTGTTTTTTTTTGAGACAGAGTCTCACTCAGTCACCCTAGTGTTGAGTACTATGGTGTCATAGCTCACAGCAACCTCAGACTCCTGGGCTTAAGCAATCCTTACCTCAGCCTCCCGAGTAGCTGGGACTCCAGGTGTCTGCCAAAACACCTGGCTAGTTTTTTCTTATTTTAATAGAGACAGGGTCTTGCTCTTGCTCAGGCTGGTCTCTAACTTGTGGGTTCAAGCAATCCACCCGCGTTGGCTCCCAGAGTGCTAGGACTATATTGGTGGGCCACAGCACCTGCCCTGGGCTTAATGTCTTAAGGCAGTGGTCTTAAAATGTGATCCCTGAACCAGCAACATTGGCTAGCATTTGTTAGAAATGCAAATTCCCAAGCCCTACCCACATTTACTCAATCAGAATATCTGGGAGATGAGCGCAGAAATCTATGTTTTAACAAGCCCTCCAGGCATTTCTGATGCACACTTGTTTGAGAACCATTGTGCATCACACTACCATCTTAAAAAGTCCCAACTTCTGAATTTCAGAATACATCTGGGGACTTCCATTTCCAAAAAGATGGAGTAGATGCACTTCCTCCCACTCTTCCTCCCACTAAGTACAGCTAAAAACTCTGAACATCAAAAGATGATTTGAAGAACATAAGAAGACACTGGAAGGTGGAGAGAAGGTAGCAAATGGGGTAGGGACCTTGAGACCCAAGGCACTATATGGTGGTGAGTTCCCTCAGTTTTCTTTTTGCCTTATAGATCCCAGACTGGATGCTGAAGAAGCCGGTAACACAAAAGGTGCAGACAGAGAAGTCCCAAGGAAAGAATTTTCTCTCCAGCTAAAGGACAAAGAAAGGAGAAATCTAGCAAGAGAGAAAACTTTTAAATAGTAACTGCTTTATTCCATCCAAACCCCACAGAAAATACTGTGGCTCTAGCCCACCCATGCCAGTAAAGTCCTAGTGGGGAGCTTAGACTCCAGTGCACCTGCTAGGGTGGTGATAGAGGAGGCCTCGTGGAGAGGTAGAACTTTACCCACTGCCCAGTGAAAAACAGTTCACTGCACATTCCCATACTCCCTCTCTGTCAGTGAAGCCACGGCAGAAGCTGTAACAAGGCACTCCAACCCCTCCCAGCAAGGCAGGGATCAGAGACCATTTGAGGATTCAGAACTACTAACCCTTAACAGTAATAATAAGGAGCCTCCTAACAGATTTCAATGGAGGCCAAGTGAAGAGGCTGGACTTCTACTTCCCTCTCTCTATAAGAAGTCAATGCTTCTTCTCCCTCTGCTAAAACAGTGCCAGAGGAAACCAGTGAAAAATCAAAGGCTTAAATAAGAGCCAGAACCTCAGACATAATGTAAAAATGTCAGATTTCAATAAAAAAAATCACTTGTTATGCAAAGAACCAGGAAGATCTCTAACAATGAAGACAATCAGTAAATGTCAACTACAATGATGACAGATGTATTACAATCAGCTGAAAAAGATTTTAAAGGCATCACAAAAATTTTTAAGAAGCAGTTATAGACATTTGAAACACATAATAATAGAAAATCTCAGGAAAAAAAGAAACATAACAAAGAAGCAAATGGAAATTGTAGAATTGAAAAATGCAAAAAAAAAAAAGACTAAAATGTTTGATGGACAGTCTAACAACAGAATTAGACAGGACAGAGGAAAGAATCATTGGAGCTGAAAATAGAGCAATAAAGATTTCCCAGTTTGGGCCAGGTGTGGTGGCTCACATCTCTAATCCTACCGCTCTGGGAGGCTGAGGCAGAGAGTTCCAGATCAGCCTGATCAAGAGCGAGATCCATCTCTAAAAAGAGCCAGGAGTTGTGGTAGGTGCCTATAGTCCCAACTACTCAGAAGGCTGAGGCAAGAGGATCACTTGAACCCAAGATTTTGAGGCTGCTGTGATCTGTGATGCCAGAGCACTTTACCAAGTGTGACAATGTGAGACTCTGTCTCAAAAAGAAAAAGAAGAAAAGAGATTTCCCAGTTTGTGTAACAGAATGTATATAAACAGGGAAAAAATGAACACTGCCTCAAAAACATGTGAGACGATAATGAAAGAAGGTAACATTCGTTTTGACTATCTTCTTAGTCCTAAAAGAAGAGAAGGAGGGAGAAGTGAAAAAGTATACAAAACATAATAGGTGAAATTTCCAAAATTTGGCAACCCGCCTAAAACATAAGAATTAAAGAAACTGAGAAAACCCCAAATCAAATAAACTGAAAGAAATCAAGGCCAACATAAATCACAGTCACAATTCTGAAAACTAAATACAAAAAGGAAATTTTGAAATCATAAAGAGATCAGTGACCTCTTACAGATGAGGGGAACAATTGGAGTAACAGTGGCTTTCTCATCAAAAACCATCGAAGACAGAAGGAAGTGACCTTTTCAAGTGTTGAAAGAAAATAACTGCTAACCCCCAATTCTATATCCAGCAAAACCCCCCTATGAGAATAAAGATGAAATCAAGACATTCTCAACATTAAGATTAAGCACGTGGCTCCGCGCCTGTGGCTCAAGCCGCTAAGGTGCCAGGCAGGTACACCTGAGCTGGCAGGTTCGAATCCAGCCCAGGCCGCCAAATAACAATGATGACTGCAACCAAAAAATAGCCGGGTGTTGTGGTGGGCTCCTGTAGTCACAGCTACTTGGGAGGCTGAGGCAAGAGACTCGCTTGAGCCCAGGAGTTGGAGGTTGCTGTGAGCTGTAATGCCACGGCACTCTACCCAGGGGGACAGCTTGAGGCTCTGTCTCAAAAAAAAAAAAAAAAAAAAAAGATTAAGAGCACATGATGCTGGTGAGAAAAAATCAAGAGGTAGTGCCTGTAGCTCAGTGGGTAGGGTGCCGGCCACATACACTGGGGCTGGTGGGTTCAAACCCAGCCCGGGCCTGCTAAAACAACAATGACAACTGCAACAACAACAACAACAACAACAACAACAGATAGCCGGGCCTTGTGGCGGGCACCTGCAGTCCCAGCTACTTGGGAGGCTGAGGCAAGAGACTTGCCTATGCCCAAGAGTTGGAGGTTGCTGTGAGCTGTGACTCCATGGCACTCTACCCAGGACGACAGCTTGAGACTCTGTCTCAGAAAGAAGATGGTTCAAGACCTCCTATAAATAGACAAATAATAATAAAAGGAGTCCCAGATTATTAGGAAGGAAGAAACAATTACAGCATAAATAAAAAATAAAAGTGAATACAATAGACTTTTTATCTCCTTTTGAATTTTCTAAGTTATGTTTGATGGTTGAAGCAAAACTATATCACTACCCTGAACTGAGTGTCAATATATGTGGGGGAGCTATTCAAGACAACTGTATTATAAATGAAGGAAGGATAAGGAACATAAAAAGAGGTAAAGTTTCTACACTTTCCCTAAGCTGGCAAAATGATGACACTAGTAGATTGTGGTAAGTGACATATGTATAATGCAGAAAGGTAGGAACAATAAAACAGAAAATTATCAAGGACAGAGAGAACCGTTAGATAATGATAAAACAGCCAATCCACTAGGAATCCTAAATGTAGATGCACCAAACTCCAGAGCTGAAAAATCTGTGAACCTAAAAGTGATAAAACTGAAAGGGAAAATGGACAGGTCTATAACTGCAATTGAAATTTCAATAGCCCTCTCTCAACAATTGATAGAACCAGGCAGAACATCAGCAATGATATGGAAGAACTCAGTAACACCAAAACCAAAAAGGGTCTAGTCACCATTTATAGAATGCCCCATCCAACAACCACAGAAAGCACATTCTTTATAAGCTCCCATGGATCATAATACCAAGATGGACTGTACTCTGGGCTATAAAGCAAATCTCAACAAGTGTAAAGGAATTGAAAGCATTCAGAGTTTATTCTCTGACCACAATGAGTTCTAACTAGAAATTAGTAAGAGAAGGATAACAGGAAATTTTCTAAGCATTTGGAAACTGCAAAACACACTTCTAAATAACTCATGGATCAAAGAGGAAGCCTTCAGTGAAATTAAAAAATGCATTAACTAAAAACAGAAGTATATCATTCTGAATTAAAATGAAAATACAACATATTATAATTGGTGTGGCCCATCTAGAGTTAAAGAGAAAATGTCTAGCACTAAATGCTTACAGTAGAAAAAACTATCAAATTAATAATTCAAGCTTCTGCCTTAAGGACCTAGAAAAAGAAGAGCAAAATAAAGCTAAAGGAAGGAGAAGGATGGAAATAATACAGAGCAGAAATCAATGAAATTGAAAATAGAAGAAAAATTACAGAAAACCAATGGGGGACAAAACTGGTTTTGAAGAGGTTCATAAAATTAACAAACCTCTAGAAACACTGAAAAAGAAAAAAAAAAGTGAAGGCATGAGTTACTAATATCAGGAAAGCAACGGGCTATCACTGTGGACTCTGTAGCCATTAAAGGGATGTAAAAGAATTAAAAGAATACTATAAACAACTCTGCACATAAATTTGAGAACTTAGATAAAATTCATTAATTCCTTTAAGAGCGCAAACTACCAAAACTCACTCAATATGTAATAGACAGTTTTCTATGAAGGAGATCATATTTCTAATTTTATATGACTATTCTACACCATAACCAAATGAGATTTATTCCAACGATGCAAGGCTAGTTCAGTATTCCAATATCAATGAATGTAATCTACCATATTAATTGGCAAGGAAAAATCAAAATCACCTGATCTATTCATTGATGCCAAAAAACCACTGACAAAATCCAACACCTACTCATGATTTTTAGAAAACTCACAACAATAAGAAGAGAGGATAAGGAGCACCTCCAAAAACCTTCATTTAACATTATCCTTAATGGAGAAAGAGCAAGTGATTTGTTTTACAAAGATGTAAAAACAATTTGGTGGAGGAAAGATCATCTTTGTCACAAGTGGTGGTAGTGTGATTAGATATAACCATAGGCAAAAACATTAATTTTGGCTCAAACCTTATACCTTTTACATAAATTAACTCATGACCCTAAAAGCACTATTAATTAAAAAAATCAATAAATTGGACCTCATCAGATAGAAAACCTTTCACTCTATGAAAGACCCTGTGAAGATGAAAAAAACTAGCTAATGACTGGAGGAAAATATTTGCAAGTCATATTTCCGGAATATACAAAGAATTTTCAAATCTCAATAGCAAAAAAAAAAAAAAAAGCAAACAATTAAATTATAAAATGGACAAAACACATGAACCGACATTTCATAGAGACATTTCAAAGAGGACATACGGATGGAGAACAAGCAAATGAAAAGATGTTTGTCTTAGTCCTCTTTGTGTTACTCAAGAAGAACACCTGAGACCGGGTACATTTATAAATAACTGATATATATATGAACTGAGATATATTTTTAATTTTGTTTTCTATTGATACATAATGTACTAACTTCTAGGATACAGTTCTGGCGGCTGGAAAGTCTAAGGTCAAGGGGCCTGCATTTGGCAAGTGCCATCTTGCTGCATCATCCCAGGATGGAAGGTGGAAGGGCAAGAGGGGGAGAAAGAGTGAGAAAGGAGGGAAGGCGGCGGCCGAACTCATTCTCTTATCAGGATCCTACTCCTGGAATAACTAACCCATTCTTGCAATAATGGCATTAATCCATTCATGAGGCCAGAGCCCTCACGGCCTCTTCCCCTCTTAAAGGCCCCACTTCTCAGCACTGTTGCAATGGGATTAAATTTTCAATATATGAATGTTGAGGGTACATTCAAACTATAGTATTTTTCAGCATCACTGGCCATTAGGGAAGTGCAAATCAAAGTAATGATGAAATACCATTATCGTACACCTATGGGTAAAATAGAAAAAAAAAAAACAGTAACAACACCAAATGCTAGTGAGAATGTGGAAAAACTAGGTCCCTCATATATTGCTAGTGGGAATGTAAAATGGTATAGCCATTGGAAAATAGTTTGACAATTTCTTTAAAACTAAACATGTACTTATCATATGTCCCATGCTAACATGACATTTATCCCAGAGAAATGAAAACTGACATACATACTAAAACCTGGCACTATTGATACCCAGTGTACCAGATCAGGAAGGAGAGATGGTGGTGTGGACCTGCCTCTCTCTATCCTTATTCCACCTACCAAAGTTTCTCCCATCCTCAAAAATGTTGGAAGAGCATCAATATCATATTTTTCTATTTATACTTAAATACCCCTGCCACGGCACCTTCCTTACTGTGCCATGATTTTTTTTTAGTTATTCATGTACAGCTTTCCTCTCTCGTACTTGGCTGTGAAGCCCTTGATGTATCTTTATGTAACTCACCAAATCACCTAAAACAAGGCTTTGGACCTCCAATTGGTGAGAGTGGTCAATCCCTAGGACCCAAGGTCCTCAGATTATAGTGTGCCTCAGAGCGGTGGTGGGCGCTTGTTTCAATGCGTATTCTTGGATTTCAATTCAGAACTATAGATTCAAAACTTCTGGCTGTAGAATCCTGAAGTCTACATTTAACAAATTCCCTGGTCAATTCAGACACTCAGGATTATGCATTCAAAACCTCTGGCTGGGGTTGAAGTGTTCAGCCAAGCGTAAGGTCTTGTTAAAAATCTGTGTCATGTGGTATTCTTTCTTAAGCAGCATCTTTATTTTGGCTACACATGAGAATCACCTTGGGAACTTTAAAAATCCATGTGCCCATACCATATACCAGGTCAATTAAATCAGAATCTCTGAGCAAAGGCAGTCCAGGGCATCAGGATTTTTTTTTTTTTTTGAGACAGAGTCTCAAGCTGTCACCCTGGCATCACAGCTCACGGCAACCTCAAACTCTTGGGCTTAAGCCATTCTCCTGCCTCAGCCTCTCAAGTAGCTGCGACTACAGGCACCCACCACAGTGCCCGGCTATTTTTTGTTGCAGTTGTCATTGTTGCTTAGCTGGCCTGGGTTGGATTCGAACCTGCCAGCCTCAGTGTACGTGGCCAGTGCCCTACTCACTGAGCTATTGGCACTGCCAGGTATCAGTATTTTTAAAAGCTCCCCAAATAAGGTTTGGCGCCCATGGTTCAGTGGTTAGGGCACGAGCCATGTACACCAAGGCTGGCAGGTTCGAATCCAACCAGCTAAACAGCAATGACAACTGTAACAAAAAAATAGCTAGAGGTTGTGGTGGGCCACATACAAGTACTTGTTAGAGTGCCGTCACAGCTTACAGCATCCTCCAACTCTTGGGTTCAAGTGCCACAGTACTCTACTGAGGGCCACATACTGAGACTCTGTCTCAAAACAAACAAACAAACAAAAAAACTCCCCAAACAATTCTATTATGCAGCCACAGTTGGAAACCACAGTGAAAATAAAAAGGGCAACGACCTCACCAAGATTCAGTCTAACATAGTGAGAAAGCAGAGAGAGGCAAAGTGATCAGGCCAGGGTCGTTCATGTACTCTCTTGGTAGTTGCTAGGTAGAAATGGATTAGGTACAGCCCCTGCTACAGAGTGAGCTCTGAATTATCACTACAGTCCTGCCGTTATACATGAACTGTGAGGGTACATTCAAAATAAGCAAAATACCTTGCTTATTTATTTTGTCTCATACTCCACTAGAATGTGAACTTGATGAAGGCAGGAACTGTTTATCTTATTCCTTGTTGTCCCCCCAGCACCCAGTGCTAATCAAATATTTGTGGCATGAACCAAAGAATGATTACCCATTTGGGGGCTACTTATCTCACAAGTGCCTGGAGCATTCATTAAAACAACACATGCCCTTCACTATTACACTGTTGCTCTTCTTTCTTTTTTTTTTTTAAATTTCAGATTAATGTGAGAGTACAAACTACCGGGTTACAGTGTTTACATTTGTTAGGTAGAGTCCCTGTTGTAGTTGTGTCCTACACTCAAGAGGCTCGCCATATACCCTAACATTGTGCTCATTAAGTGGGAACACATCACCAATCCCCCTCCCTCTTCCCTTCTCTCCCCTCCCTCATTCCCCCTCCCTCATTCCCCCTCCCCCCAACTTGAATTGAACTGCGTTTTTCTCCTATGAGGGTGTGTATTAGATCCTCTACTGGCTTCATATTAGTATGGAGTACATTGGATACTTGCTTTTCCATTCTTCTGATACTTTACTAAGAAGAGTGCGTTCCACCTCCATCCAGGTTAATACAAATGATGTAAAGTCTCCATCTTTTATGGCTGAATAGTATTTCATGGCAAACACATACCACAGTTTGTTAATCCATTCATGGGTTGATGGGCACTTGGGCTAATTCCACATCTTGGTGATTGCAAATTGAGCTGCAATAGATAATCTAGTGCAAATGTCCTTATGATAAAATGATTTTATTTCTTCTGGGTAGATGCCTAGTAATGGGATTGTGGTACCAAATGAAAATTCTATTTTTAGCTCTTTGAGGATTCTCCATACTTCTTTCCAAAGAGGCTGTATTAATTTGTTGCTCTTCTTTCTATGTCCAGAGCAGTTCCCCTAATGTTCCCTTTTCTTTCTTATTAGACCAGACTTCACAGCATCCGTCAAAATACTCTATCATCAAACCCTTTCAAGCTAGTTAACAGGATGAGTGCATTCATTTAATCACTTACCAAACACTTATTAGTGAATAAGTGCTAGACTCTGGAGAAACAGCATTCTAATAGGGAACATGTGCAATAAAAAAGCAAACACATGAATTAATACATAATTGTAAATGATGGTACCATCCATGAAAGAAAAGAATATGATGTACTATAATGAAGCCTATCAGGAGAACCTAACAGACTGGAGAATCAGGAAAGTGTTCTCTGAGGAAACAGCATTCCAGCACATTTGCAGAATGTGGGAGAGTTCATCGGTTGAAGAGGGCTGGGAAAAGCTTTCTGGGCAGAGGAAAGTCTCTGTGTGTGTCCAGAGTCAGGAAAGAGCTTTGAACTTTTGTACTGAAATAAGGCCAAGAGTAGCTGAACCACAATAATATGTGGCAGGGTGGCTGGCGAGGAGGGCAGGACCAGTTCATTCAGGGTTTTGTAGGACAGAGGAAGGAGCTTGGATCTCTTCCTATATGCGGTAGGAAGGCGTTGGAAGGTTTAAACAGATAAGATCTGACTGACAAGCTGCTGTGCAAAGAAAAGATTGCTACAGGGAAGGATTGGAAGCAAGGAGCCCACATGGGAAGTTCCTAGAGTACTCCAGTGGAGTGGTGAAGGTGGGGTCCAGTGGATGGATTTGGGATGTTTTCGCTGAAGAAATGAATCGTTTCCCCCCAAGTGGTGACATTCTCACTTCAATCATTTCAGGAAAGAAACAAGCATTTTAGGTTAGATTCTTTCCAAGCATGATCCCCTCATTGGTTCCTTAGTTTTTTTTTTTTTTTTTTTTTTTT
>NW_003852647.1:329786-349654 GCF_000181295.1 Otolemur garnettii | reverse complement strand
TTTTTTTTTTTTTTTTTTTTTAATGAGGTACAGTTTAAATCCGTTAAAGGCACAGATCTGAAGCATACAGTGGTATGGTTTTTGAAAAATGTATACATCAGTATTACCATTATCCAAATAACCCCAGAAAGTTCCCTTGTGTCTTCTTATCTGCCTCCTTATAGTCACTCCCATTCTGAATTATATAACCATTGGTTACTTCTGCCTGTTTGGTTTTTTTTTTTTTTTTTCTTTTGAGGCAGAGTCTCAAGCTGTTGCCCTGGGTAGAGTGCTGAGGCATCATCATAGCTCACAGCAACCTCAAATTCTTGGGCTCAAGTGATCCTCTTGCCTTGGGTTTTCTATTTATCTTAATAGAGACAGGGTCTTGCTCTTATTCAGGCTGGTCTCGAACTCATGAGCTCATGCAATCCACCCCCCTCAGCCTCCCAGAGTACTAATCTGCCTGTTCTTGAATCTCATATAAATAGAATCATATGGTATATATTCTCTTGTGATTCTCCCAATGTTGTGTATAAAGGAGTCCATTTCTTTCTATTATTGAATATTATTCTATTGAATATTATTTCTATTATTGAATAGCATTCCATTGCATGAATATATTACAAATTGTTTATCTTCCTGTTAATGTGCATATGAATGATTTCCCATTGGTTAACTTCCAGTCTTATTTGTTTCCTTAGTAGACTAAGATACAGACTCAGTTCTCTTATTACCATATCCCATCATTTTATACTTCAAACTTCCGCTCATTCTTGCATATTTCCTCTTTTATTCACCAATTTACTTTCTTAAACATTTTAAAACTTTTCTATGGGAATGCACTTTTGTTTTTACCCGCAACAATTCTAGTTAATATATTTTACAGAAGTCTTCATATTCTCACTCTAGTTGTGTCTATCTCTAGAAAACAGATGATAAATATCAGACAGATTCTTATCTGTAATACATTTTCTTTCAGAATGATGATTCATAAATGTGCTAGTAATCTAGGTAGGTGCTGAGGGCACTGTCTTATTTGCAATTTTAATTTTATACTGAATTTAAATATTTATCAAAATTGGTGAAATTAATTTTTATAACCCTACATTTTTCTAAACAAAAAAATTAGTGAGAAAAGTGGCATTGTTTTACTTTTTTTTTTTTGCACATACCTTTAATATCTGTTATAATAAAAGAGAGCTGGATTCTCAAATCTGCTTCTGTGTTTAATCACTTGCTATATGTTGTTTTGTTGCAGTATATAAAAGAGAATCTGGACTCACATAGATACGTAGTTAGAAAAAAGAAGAATATTTTATAACTTTTGAAGATAATGGTGGATATTCTTCTTTGATGCTATACCTAAACTCAACAAGTGGTAGTTTCTGTTTTTCTTGTTATAGCTTTATTGAAATTTTTCCTTTTAAGAAAGGAAAAATATGTATTAAAATTGTAATACTCAAGTCATGTTTGACTTCTGCAATTACAAGATATACAAGATAAACATTATTGGTATATATTGAGTATTACAATTTAATGCAGTTTTTCCCTTTCTTAAAATGCATATACTTCTTCTGGTACTCTCTATATAATTAACATATAACACACTACACATATTTAAAGAGTTCAATTTGATGTTTTAATATGTGTATATATGTATGTATGCAATGTATCAGCGTAAATATATAGTTGCTATGTAACAAATTAGGCCTCAGTTCCTTGTCACATGGACCTCTCCATAGGGCTATTTGAGTGTTCTCATACTATGGCATATGGATTTCCCCAGAGTGAGTGATCCAAGAGAGAGTGAACTAACTAGGCTGCAATGCTCTTCAGGACTTAATCCTGGAAGTGACGTCCATTCTGTTAATCAGAAGTGAGTCACTAATACCTGTTTTTATTCAACAGGAGGACAAGTAAGCTACATCTGTTGAAGAGAGATGTACCAAAGAATCTGTGGACATGTTTTTAAAACTGCTATATCGGCTCAGCGCCTATAGCTCAACCGGCTAAGGCGCCAGCCACGTATACCTAAGGTGGCGGGTTCGAATCCCCAGCCCGGACCCGCCAAACAACAATGACGGCTGCAACCAAAAAATAGCCGGGCGTTGTGGCGGGCGCCTGTGGTCCCAGCTACTTGGGAGGCGGAGGCAGGAGACTCGCTTGAGCCCAGGACTTGGAGGTTGCTGTGAGCTGTAATGCCATGGCACTCTACCCAGGGGGACAGCTTGAGGCTCTGTCTCAAAAAAAAAAAAAATAAAAAAATAAAACTGCTATATCCATGAAGTTACTGCTATAATCAAGATAATAAATGCATCCATCATGCACTAAAATTTCCTCATGCCCCTTTGCAATCACTGCCTCCTGGCCTTCCCAGCTCAGTGCTGTTCCAGGCAACCACTGACATGCTTTTACCACTACAGATTTACTCACATTTCCTTGCATTTTGCATAAATTGAATCATGATACATTAACTGTTTCTTGTTTGTCTTCTTTCACTCAGCAGAATTATTTTGAGATTCATCTATGCTGTGGCATCTATTAATAGTTAGTTCCATTTTATTGACAAGTACTAGTCAAATGTAAGAACACACAACAGTTTGTTTATCCAGTCACATAATGATGGACATTTGTGTAGCTTCCAGTTTGAGGATATTACAAATAAAGACTTCATGTACAAGTCTTTGTACAGACATATGCTTTCATTTCTCTTGGGCAAATACCTAGGAGTGGAATAATTAGGTCTTATGGTAGGCATATGTTTAAGTTTTTAAGAAGCTGCTGGGTGTAGTGGCTCACGCCTGTAATCCTAGCACTCTGGGAGGTGGAGGTGGGTGGATTGCTTAGCTCAGGAGTTTGAGATCAGCCTGAAGCAAGAGCAAGAACCTGTCTCTAGTAAAAATAGAAAAAAAAAAAAAACCTAGTCAGGCACTGTGGTACATGCCGATAGTCCCATCTCCTTGGGAGGCTGAGGCAAGAGGATTGCTCAAGCTCAAAAGTTTGATGTTGCTGTGAGCTATAACACTATGGCACTCTACCCTGGGTGACAGAGTGAGACTCTGTTTCAAAAAAAAAAGAAAGAAAGAAAGAAAAAGAAATGGTAGAAATGTTTTCCAAAGAAATTGTACTATTTTAAATTTCCACCAGCAGTATATGAGAGTTCCAGGTGCCCTACATTCACACCAATGCTTAGAATGGCCAATTTTTGTAATTTTAGCCATTATAGTTAGTTTGCTATAGTACTTGTTGTCTTAATTTTAAGTTAATGACTAATGATATTGAGAATACTTTCATGTATTTATTATTATCCATATACATTGTTTGGTAAAATGTATGTAGAAATATTTTGCCCTCTTAAAAAAAACTGGATTAGCAGCTTCAAGATGGCTGACTAGAGGGGCTGACACTGATCTCGCCTACAAGGAAGGACCAAAAGAGCAAGTAGATCACCACATGCTAAATACAGCCTATAAGACAGAAGACTGGAATTAAGCAGGGAAAGGGTATGGAAACTTTGAGGCATAGAAGGAGAGGGAAGAAAAGTAGCTGACTCAGTCAAGATTTGCTTGGAGCCAGGAGGAATTCCCCATTGCAGGGAAAAGGTAGACAAAATATCCCCATCAGTCTATATTCTCACCACAAACTCCTGTAATCCTAGCTATGGGAGAGCTCCTCAGCCTTCATGGGCACTTAGCCTAGTGGAGAGCTGCCTGGAGCTCACCATTCCAGAGAGGGAATTCATAATGGGTCCTTCACACTCCCCAAGACCCAAGTAGCTCCAACACAATGCTATTTTGAGAGCCCAGCCCCCACTAGACTGTATCCTGCTCTGGAATAGCCCCTGCATCTTCACATACCTGGAATTCTGCTGATATCCCCCCACATCTACCTAGAAGGCTGAATTATTGTGACTCCGGTTGGACCCCAGTACTCCAGCCCATGTCCTACACCTCAATGTAATAGGAGCTGCAGCATTCAAAGGGAACCGAAGCCTATGCTCCTGAGAGCTTGAGAGCCACCTGCCTAGGGCTATTGTCACTGACAGAAATCGCACCCCCTCTAGAAGCAATGCTGAAGAGCATCTGAATACACTTTCAGGGGGGTCTGGACACTATCCCCCACCATGACATCCTGTGGCCCAAGGACAGGCCTACCCTACCTGTGCACATTGATTGGGGACTTGGAGATGACCCACCCCATTCACCAGACCTGGATGCATGATTGGAGTACCTGAGGACAGGCCTGCATCATTCACCATTGTTTCCAGCATCTGTTTATGTCATTTAGGGGCCTGGGGACCCCACCACCAATCCATGTTCTGCTGCCAGCATCCATTCATACTTTCTTGGAGCTTGAATAGGGACTTATCCTGCCATCCACTACCACCATTTGAGCCCAAAGACTGAACTGACTGACATCCCCATCTCCAGCAAAGCCTGTCACAGCTTCCACTAACAAGCATACCTAAAGCCACCGAGGATCTCACAAGCACCATTGACACCAATTACATCTGAAGATATCAAATGGAGACTATAATACTATGCCCACCCAGAATCAAAGCCAAAGAACCCTATTTATCTCTTGATATAACTATAGAAAAAAGTTTTTCCCTACCCAAACCAATCCATAGAATTGGAAGAAGAAACTGTTTCAGATATCAATGAAAGGACACAAGAAACAGAAACAGCAAGGAAACATAACACATCCAAAGGAACACAAAATTCTCCAGTAACAGAGCCCAAAGAAAAGGAAATCTATGAAATGTCTGAAAAAAATTCAAAATAATAATGTTAAAATAACTCAGTAAGATACAAGAAAACACAGATAAACAATACAAAGAAATCAGAAAAACAATTCATTATTTGAATGAGAAATTCAACAAAGAGATAGATATCATTCAAAAGAACCAAATAGACATCCTGAAACTGAAGAATGCAATAAACTAAATAAAAAATAATCAAGAGCTTTAACAATAGAGTAGATTAAGCAGAAGAAAAGATTTTTGAACTTGAAATAGAACAGTCTGACAAAAAAGAAAACAAATAAAAATGAATAAAGAAAGCTTATGTGCCATAAGGGACATCATAAAGTGACCAAATGTTTAAATTTTTGGAGTTCCAGGGGGAAACAAGATGGGCAAAGGATAGACAAACTATTTAATGAAGTAATAGATGAAAATTTCCCAAGCCTTGAAAGAGATATAGACATTCAAATACAGGAAGCCTGAATATCTCCAAATAGATTTAATTTTAAAAAGTCCTCTCCAAGGTACATCATACTCAAACTGTCAAAAGTAAAACACAGAGAATTCTTTTAAAAAGTAAGAGCAAAGCATCAAGTCACATATAAAGGAATTTTATCAGACTCACGGTGGATTTTTAAGCATAAAGTTTATATGGCAGAAGAGAATGGATGATATAGTCAAAGTACTAATAGTAAAAAACCCCCTGCTAACCACGAACATTATACCCAAAAAGGGTATCCTTCAAAAATTAAGGAGAAATAAAATATTTCCCAGGCAAATCAAAACTAAGGGAATTCATCATCTCTAAACTAGTCCTACAAGAAATGCTTAAGTGAGTCTTACATAAAGAGGTGGAAGAATGATATGTATCATCATGAAAAAACATGGGAGTATAAAACTCACTGATAGAGAAGATAGACAGGAGAAAGAGAAAGGAATCAAAACTTATCACTACAGATCATAAAGGTAAACAATAAAAGAGAAAGAAAGGAACAAAAGATATACAAAACAATCAGGAATCAATGAACAAAATGATAGGAGTATGTCTTCATCTGTCAATAATAAGTTGAATATAAAAGGCTTAACTACTCCTACATGTATTAGAAGATAGAATAGATTGGCTTAATGGATGAAAAAAAAAATAAGGCCCAACTGTGCTGACTACAAGAAACTCATTTCACCCTTAAAGACAAATGTAGACTGAAAGTGAAAGGATGAAAAAAATTTTCATGAAAACAGAAACCAAAAGCATGCAGGAGTAGCTGTAGCTATACTCATAGCAGACAAGGTAGACTTTAAGTCAAAAAGCATAAAAAGAGACAACATCATTATATAATGATCAAGGTTCCCATTCAGGAAGAGGACAAAACAACTGTAAATACATAGGCATCTAACACCAGGACACCTAGATATATAGAGCAAATATTATTAGAGCTAAAGACAGAGATAGACTCCAATCCAATAATACTTTGTGCTTCACTACCTCACTTTCAATACTGGACAGATAATCTAGACAGAAAATCAACAAAGAAGCATCTGTACTTATTGACCAAATGGACCTAACAGACATTTACAAAACATTTTTTTTTTTGAGACAGAGTCTAACTCTGTCACTCTGGGTAGAGTGCTGTGGCATCATAGCTCACAGCAACCTCAAACTCTTGGGCTTAAGCAATCTTCTTGCCTCAGCAAATATTTTATCTAACAGCTGCAAAATGCACATATTCTCCACAGCACATGGAAAATTTTCCAGGATAGACCGTCTATTAGGTCACAAAACAAATCTCAACAAATTTTTAAAAATTGAAATCATATCAATTATCTTCCCAGACCATGATGGAATAAAACAAATCAATAACAAGAATAACTCTGGGAACTGTACAAATACACGAAAATTATAACAATATTCTCTTAAACAACACTGGGTTAATGAAGAAATTAAGAAGAAAATTAAAAAATTTCTTGAAACAAAAGTAAAAGCAAAACATACCAAAACCCATAGGCTACAGCAAAAGCAGTGCTAAGAGCAAAGTTCATAGTAATAAGCATCTACATCAAAAGACTAATGACTAGACGTCACCTAGCAATGCATCTTGAGGAACTAGAAAATCAAGAATTAAACCAAACCCCAAATTAGTGGAAGGAAATAAATAATAAAGATCAGAGCAGAAAGAAAAGCAATAGAGATTTAAAAATATGCAAAGGGTAAATAAAGTGAAAACTTGATTTTTTGAAAGATAAAGAAAATTGAGAAACTGCTAGGCACACTGACCAGAAAAAAAAGAGAAAAAATAAACAAAATCAGCAATAAAAATGCTATACAATTGATTTCACAGAAATGCAAAGGATTATTAGAGACCACTAAGAATACTATACACTAACAAATTAGAAAACCTACAGGAAACTGATAAATTCCTGGATGTGTACAACTTACTAAGATTGAGCCAAGAAGTTGTAGAAAACCTAAACAGACCAATAACAAGCAATGAGTTTGAATCAATAATAAAAAGTCTCCTAACAAATAAAACCCCCAACCCAGATGGCTATACTGGTGAACTCTAACAAACATTTAAATAATAACTAACACCAATTCAGAAAATGGAAAAGGAGAAAATACTTCCAATTTATTGTATAAGGCCAGGATTATCCTTTACCAAAATCAGAAAAGGATACACCAACAACAAAACGAAAGAAAACTAGAGAACAATATCCCTGATAAACATAGATGCAAAGCTCAACAAAATATTAGTAAGCAGAATCCAATAACACATCAAAAAGATAATACACCATGATCAAGTGGTATCTATTCTAGGGATGCAAGGATGGTTCAACATACACCAACCAATAAATGTGATATATCACACCAACAGAATGAAGGAAAAAAAATGAATGATTAACACAAGAAATGTAGAAAAAGTATTTAATAAAATTCCACATCCGTTGGAGATTTTACTTCTTACATGTTTACATGGATGGAGCTGGAACATATTCTTCTTCGCAAAGTATCTCAAGAATGGAAGAAAAAGTATTCAATGTACTCAGTCTTACTATGAAACCAATTTATAACTTTCTTATGAAAGCTATAACCCAATTATAGCCCAAGAAGAAGGGGAAAGGGGAGAGGGAGGGGAAGAGAAGGGGTAGGATGGGTGGAGGAAGAGTAGTTGGTGGGACCACACCTACAGTGCATCTTACAAGGGTACATTTGAAATTTACCAGGTGTAGAATATGAATGTCTTAACACAATAACTAAGAAAATGCCATGAAGGCTATGTTGACAGTTTGATGAAAGCATTTCAGATTGTGTGTAAAACCAGCACATTGTCCCCTGTGATTGCATTAATGTACACAGCTATGATTTAATTAAAAAAGTCCAAAAAAATTCAACATCCGTTCATGATGAAAACTCTCAACAAACAGAAAGAATATACCTCAACATGATAAAGATCATATATGAAAAACCCACAGCTAACCTCATACTAAATGGAGAAAAGCTGTAAGCTTTTAATCTAAAAGCAGGAACATGAGAAGTATGCCTACTTATGCTACTGTTATTTAACATACTATTGAAGTCCTAGTCAGAGCAACCAAGAAAGAGAAAGGAATCTAAATTGAAAAAGAAGTCAAAGCATCCCTCTTTGCAGATGACATGATCTCATACATAGAAAAACCTAAAGATTCTACCCAAAAAGGCCTAGAATTGATAAATAAATTTGGTAAACTTTCTGTCATACAAAATCAACATGATAAGATCAGTAGTATTTCTATACACCAAAAACTGTCTGAAAAAGAAATCAAGAAAGCAATCTCATTTACAGTATCTACCAAAATTAAAATAATACCTGGGTGTGTGTGTGTGTATATATATATATATATATATATATTTACTTATTTATTTTTTAGACAAAGTCTCTCTGTTGCCCTGGCTAGAGTGCAATGGTGTCATGATAGCTCACGGCAACCTCAAACTGCTGGGCTCAAGTTGATCCTCCTGCCTCATTCTCCCAAGTAGCTGAGACTACAGGCACATGCCATGACACCTGACTAATTTTTCAATTTTTCGTGGACACAGTGTCTCGCTGTTGCCCAAGCTGGTCTCAAACTCCTGAGCTCAAGCTATCCCCCCTCCCAGAATGCTAGTGGGAATAAATGTAGCCAAGGGGGTGAAAGACCTCTGCAACAAAAACTACAAAATATTGGCTCAAAGCCCGTAGCACAGTGGTTATGGTGCCAGCCACATGCACCGAGGCTGGTGGGTTCGAGCCCAGCCCTGGCCAGCTAAACAACGATAACTGCAACAAGAAAATAGCCGGGTATTATGGCAGGTGCCTGTGTCCCCAGCTCCTTGGGAGGCTGAGGCAAGAAAGTCGCTTAAGCCCAAGAGTTTGAGGTTGCTGTGAGCTGTGACGCCACGGTACTCTACCAAGGGCAACAAAGTGAGACTCTGTCTCAAAAAAGAAATTACAGAATATTGATGAAAGAAATTGAAGAGGGTACAAACAAACGGAAAGACCTCCCATGCTCATGGATTGGAATTATTCATACTGATAAAATAACCATATTGCCCCTGAAAAATCTATATATTTGATGCAATCCCTATCAAAATATCAATGACATTCTTCACAGAAATAAAAAAGACCCTAAAAATAGTATATAGAACTACAATGTCAAGTAGTATGATGCCTCCAGCTTTGTTCATTTTGCTCAGGATTGCTTCGACTGTTCAGGGTCTTCTGTGGTTATATGTATTATTTTTAGGATCTTTTTTTCAACCCTGGACTGCTTATTTCTTCATGCTACATGAGAAAAGTATACTCATAACTCGTTTAAACCACTCTCATGGGAAGTTTCTCTTACAACCAGTTTCAGTCCCAATTTTTACAATGAATATATGCTTGCGTATATATTCGAGTATTGTTCAAGTATTGTTGAAAACATTGTGTTTTCTAATTGCTGGGTATAAAAAGCTTTTCAGGATATTCACTGGATGCATCTCGTGTTTTCAAAAACCTGCAATTTACAAACTTGATGTCCTGATCTGTCATTGATTGAGAAAGATATGTTAAAAATGCTGTCCTATAACTGTGGTTTGCCAAATCATTTTTTAAGATTCTTTCTTATTTTGCACATAAGTTTACTCATTTTCTGTTTCTAATAAACTGTCCTTTTATTTCAAAAGCTATCCTACAAAGCTATATACACACCGACCAGTGAAATAGAACAGAGAACCCAGAAGTAAAAGCACATATTTACAGCCAACTGATTTTCAACACAGGTGCCAAGGACATACATTTGGAGAAAGTCACTCTCTTCAATAAATGATGGGAAAATTGGATGCCCATATGCAGAAGAATGAAACTAACCCCCCATCACTCCCTATATACAGAAAACAACTTTAAATGTATTAAAGAACTGGCTCGGTGCCTGTGGCTCAAGCGGCTAAGGCGCCAGCCACATACACCTGAGCTGGCGGGTTCGAATCCAGCCTGGGCCTGCCAAACAACAATGATGGCTGCAACCCAAACAAACAAACAAACAAACAACAGCCGGGCATTGTGGCGGGTGCCTGTAGTCCCAGTTACTTGGGAGGCAGAGGCAGGAGAATTGCTTGAGCCCAGGAGTTGGAGATTGCTGTGAGCTGTGATGCTACAGCACTCTACCCAGGGCAACAGCTTGAGGCTCTGTCTCAAAAAAAATGTATTAAAGAATTAAATATAAGGCCTCAAACTATAAAATTACCAGAAGAAAACATAGAGGATGCATGGGTGAGGATGAGGAGAAAAGGGAACTTTCATAGGCTGTCAGTGGAAATATAAGTTAGTGCAGTGATTACAGAAAACAGTATGGCGGTTTCTAAAAAAAAAAATTAAAAATAGAACTCTCATACTATCCAGCAATCCTATTACTGGGTACTTATCCAAAGGAAAGGAAATCAGTCTATCAAAAGGATACTTCCACTCCATGTTTATTGTAGCACTATTCACAATAACCATGATATGGAATCAACCCATGTGTCGATCAACAGACAAATTGATAAAGAATGTTGTATATACACCCAATTGAATACTATTTGGCTGTAAACAATAATGAAATCTTGTCATTTGCAACAACATGGATGGAACTGGAGGTCATCATATTAAGTGAAATAAGCCAGGCACAGAAAGATAAATTTTGCATGTTGTCACTCAACATGTGGAAGCTAAAATAGTTGATTTCATGAAAGTAGAGAGTAGAATGATGATAACTAGAGGCTGGGAAAGATAGAGAGATGGGTGAAGAGAGGTTGGTTAATGGATATAAACATACAGTTAGAGAAAATCAATCAGTTGACAGCATGGTGTGGTGAATATAGTTAACAATAATTTATTGTGTATTTCAAAATAGCTAGAAGAGACAATTTGAAATAATTCTAGCACAAGGAAATGATAAATGTTTGAGGTGATCGATATCCTAAATACCCTGATTTGATCACTATATATTGTATGTATGTATCAAAATATCACATGCATTCCATAAATATGTACAATTATACTGTTTCAAAAAAGATAAAAAATACAAAAAGATTGTCTTTTAATTATTGAGTTGTGAGATTTATGTATTTCAGATATAAGTCAATTGTCAAGTATGTGTTTTGCCTATATTTTCCCCCCATTCTGTGACTTGTCTTTTCATTTTTATAATGCCATTTTTTGAAGAGCAAAAGTTTTTAATTTTGATGTTCAATTTATCAATATTATTTTCTTGTATGATTTCTGCTTTTCGTTTCATGCTTCAGGAATATTTGCTATACTCTCAAAAGGTCACTGCGATTTTGTTCATATTTTTCTTATAGAAATTTTGTAGTTTTAGCTCTTACATTTAGGTCTCTGTTCATTTTTAGTAAATTCTTTTTTTTTTTTTTTGAGACGGAGTCTCACTTTGTTGCCCTTGGTAGAGTGTTGTGCTGTCATAGCTCACAGCAACCTCAAACTCTTGGGCTCAAGCAATTCTCTTGCCTCAGCTGCCTGTATAGCTGGGACTACAGGTGCCTGCCACAACGTACAGCTATTTTTAGAGATGGGGTCTCCCTCTGGCTCAGGTTGGTCTCGAACTTGTGAGCTCAGGCCATCCACCTGTGTGAGTCACAGCACCCAACCTATTTTTAGTAAATTTTAATATATGGTATGAGGTAAGAGTTAAGGTTCACTTTTTGCCTATGAATATACATTTATTTGAGGACCAATTCTGAAAATATTACTTCCCTCATTGAATTGCCTTGGTAACTTTGTTAAATATCAACTGACCATTCATACATGTACTTATTTCTAAGACCCTCTTTTCTATTCTATTAATCTATTTGCTTGTTTTCATGTGGATACAACATTGTCTTGATAACTGTAACTTTATAATAATTATTGAAATTGTGTAGTTAAGTCCAACTTTGTTTTTCTTTTAAAAATAGTTTTGGTACTTCAACTCTTCTAAATTTCCATATAAATTTTAGAACAAACTTGTTCATATCTATAAAAATGTCTAATAAGATTTTGACTACAATTGCATTTAATGCATAGATCAATTAAAGCAGAATTGACATTTTTTTTCTACAGACAAGAGTCTCACTCTGTCATGTAGGCTAGAGTGCCATGGCCTCAGTCTAGCTCACAACAACCTCAAACTCCTGGGCTCAAGAAGTTCTCCTTCCCCAGCCTCCAAAGCAGCTGGGACTATAGGTATGTGTTACCACAGCTGGATAATTTTTTCTATTTTTAGTAGAGGCAGGGTTTCTCTTTGCTCAGGCTGGCCTTGGACTCCTGATCTCAAGCAATCTTCCCCACTGGGTCTCTCAGGAGGTGTGAACCACCAAGCCTGGCCTGAGAATCGACATCTTACCAATATTGATTCTTTCAACTGATTATCACCATTCCTCTATTTAGGGTTTTTGAATTTTATTTCAGCAACGTTTTGTAGTTTACAGGTCTTGCACATTTTGGTGTCAAATTTATCCCTAAGTGTTTCATATTTTTGATGTTGATGCTACGTTAAATAGTATTTTTAATTTTAAATTCTGATTGTTCATTCCTAGTATGTAGAAAACAATTGTGTATTGTTCTTATATCCTGCAACTAAGCTAAACTCGCTTATTTGTTTTAGTATCTCTTCTTTGTAGATTACATTGGATTTTCTACATCATTTTTTCTGCAAATAAAGACAGTTTAACTTTTTTGTTTCTAAACCAGATGCTTTTATTTCTTTTTCTTGCCTTAGTGCACTAATGAACCTCTGATACATTGTTGGGTAGAGGTGGTAAGAAAACACACCCTTGCTTTATTCTTGATCTTAATAGGAAATATTTCAGCTTTTCATCAATAAATATGATGCTATGTGTAGGTTTTTTATAAGTAAACTTTCTCAGGTTCAAAAAATTCCTTTTGGCTCAGCAAGGTAGTTCACACCTGTAATTCTAACACTCTGGGAGGCTGAGGCAGGAGGATCACTTGAACTCAGGAGCTGGAGACCAGCCTGAGCAAGAGCAAGACCCTGTTTCTACTAACAATAGAAAAATTAGCTGGGCATTGTGGTGGGGGCCTGTAGTCTCAGCTACTTGGGAGGCTGAGGCAGGAGGATGACCTGAACCCAAGAATTTGAGGTTGCTGTGAGCTAGGCTGATACCACAGCACTCTAGCCTGGGCAATAGAGTGAGACACTGTCTCAGAATAAACAAAAACAAATAAAAAAAACCCAAAGTTCATTTTTATTTCTCATTTGAGGAGAGTTTCTTTTTTCTTAAATCAAAAATGGATGTTATATCTTGTCAAATTATTTTTTGCATCTATTGAGAATATTATATATTTTTAATTTTTTAATTCATTAATATAGTGAGTTAAATTAATTTTCAAATGTTATACCAACCTTGAATCCCTGGGATAAACCATACTTGTTAGAGATGTGTTTGCTTTTAAAAAAATATCTTGTTGAGGCCAGGTGTGGTGGTTCATGCCTGTAATCCTAGCACTCTGGGAGGCCAAGGCAGGTGGATTACCTGAGTATACAAGTTTGATATCAGCCCGAGCCAGAGTGAGATCTGGTCTCTAAAAAAACAGCTGGGTGTTGTGGCAGGTTTGTAGTCCCAGCTGCTTTGAAGGCTGAGGCAAGAGAATCGCTTGAGCCAAGAGTTGGAGGTTACTGTGAGCTGTGATGCCATGGCATTCTATTGAGGGCAACAAAGTGAGACTCTATCTGAAAAAAAGAATAAATAAAAATGAAAATGAAATAAAATATATCTTGTTGAATTTAATTTTCTGAGATTAAAAAAAATCACATCTCAATTTATTAGGGATATTAGTCTGTAACCAAAGACCTTTTCTTTTCTGGTAATTTATTTATATAGCTTTGGCATCAGGGAATTATAGGCCTTAAACAATGAATAGTACAGTATTCCTTTGTGTTCAGTGTGTTCAATTTTTTGAAAGAGTTTATATGATTGAGTACTTATATGAATATATATTGGAGATAAGGTCTTGTACTGTCACCCTGGCTGGAGTGCAATGGCCTGATCATAGCTCTCTGTAACCTTGAACTCTTGGGCTCAAGCAATCCTCCTGCTTTGGCTTCCTGAGTAGCTGGGACTGCAGGTATATACCACTACAAATGACTTTTTTTCTTTTAGAAATGGGGTCTGGCTATATTGCCCAGGCAGGTCTTGAACTCCTGGCATCAAGCAATTCTCCTGCATTGGCCTCTCAAATTGCTGGAATTACAGATGTGAGACCCTGCACCAACCAGTACTCTTTATATTTAAATTATTGGTAGAATTCATCAGCAAAGTCATTTGGCTTGGTAGTTTCTTAAAGATTAGTTGCAGTATGGAACGCAAAACCATATAAATGAACTTTTTACATTCGACTTTTAATTCAAACAATTGGAAAAGTGCTGTCCACTGAAACAACCATCATACTTATACCTTATGACTATTTCCCATCTCATCACTATAGAATATAAAAGGACTGAGATTTAGTAAATTTAATAGTTTTCGCCCTTTCGCCAAAGACATTCTTAAATGAAACTGCTTATTTTTTACTCTAAGCATGTGGAAAATAAAATGATTACTAGTGCTTTACTTCTACTACCCTGACTTATTGTAAGGAGCTGACAGTTTCACCCACCATGGCTTTTTCATCCTGAGTGCAAACTTAAGTGAAAAAGGCAAATAATATTTTTATATTATTATATTAGTTTGATCTTTTTGACCTCTGAGCATCTCAAGGAATCTTAAGGGTCCACAGACCACACTTTGAAAACCACTGCATTATAATATGAGGACAAGCATTCAAATATTTAGCTTAAATTTAATACCCCAATTACATTCCATGGTGCCTGCATTCATAGCTTCTCAGTGAATATATAAAATGTTTTTAGGGTGGCACCTGTGGCTCAAAGAAGTAGGGCGCTGGCCCCATATGCCGGAGGTGGTGGGTTCAAACCCAGCCCTGGCCAAAAACTAGCAAAAAAAAAAATGTTTTTAACGTGAATTCAATTGGAAGACTTTCTTTGTACCCCGAATTAGACCTTAAAGCAAGTAAATCATAGCTGGAGAAATAAAGGCCTTCAAAATTATGTTAAATCAGCTGGATCTGTATCTCCTAATTGAACTATACCATACCATACCAGTTTCTGAAGTTTCAAGAAATCAGCCTCAACTACTTGCATGTCCCTTTATCTCTTTGACTTCTGGGTTCCTTATCTAGAAAATGAGGGGTCATCATTATAGGGTCTAACTCACAATGCCATCAGAACTAAATGAGATCTTGAATATAAAGCACGCAAATGTCAAATAAATATTAGCTATTCTGCCTCATTCTTATTATAGCCACATTATAATCTGTAGTATGAATGAATCAAAATTTACTCTGGCTGTGCCATTATATTCTGATAGCTGAGAAGATAGGACATGTGATTGGATTAATATAATAATATTGGAGGTATTCCAAGAGCTATAAACTTTCCAATAGATGCCAGTCCGGGCTTCAACCAGGGCAGTGTGTCTCAATCTTGGCTATATGGGGACATTTCAGACTGTATAATACTTTTTTCCGTGAATGTGTTTGGTGGGGGGTGTTGTACACTGTAGGATGTTTAGCAGCATCTCTCGCCTCTACCTATTAGACCAGCGGTTCTCAACCTTTGGGTAGCGACCCTTTGTAACAATGAAAATATATCCTGCATATCAGATATTTACATTACGATTCATAACAGTAGCAAAATTACACTTATGAAGTAGCAACGAAGATAATTTTATGGTTGGGGGTCACCACAACATGAGGAACTGTATTAAAGGGTTGTGGCATTAGGAGACATTAGGAAGGTTGAGAACCACTGTGTTAGACACCAGTGGCATCAACCCCAACCACCATCCCCTCCTGCACTGTGACAACCAAAAATGTCTCCAGAGTGGACAAAGTTGCCTCCAACTGAGAATCCCTGAACCAGGCCCTCAAGAAAGATCCTTCTAACTAGACTGAACATTACAGGAACAGAGTTATATAAGAAAGATCTTTTTGTAGAAAAACTTACCTAAATATCTGTGTTAGAAATTATAATAACAACAATAGCAGCTATCATTTACTAAGTGCTGTTAGGCACTTTGCAAACATTAATCCTCACAGCAACACTATGATAATATAAGGTAAGTATTAATATTTCCATTTTACAGATGAGGAAAACAAAACTTAGAAAGGTTAAGTTACATCCCTAAGAGAGGGCCAGAGCTAGGATTAGTATCTGACCTAATAGACCACTAAGCTCATGTTCTGAACCAGCATAGTATTAATTTTGTTAGAAATGCAGTTTCCTCATTAGGATGTTAAGGTTCAGTGTGCACCATATAATCCCATCTGGTGATTCTATCAGAATAACCAAGACAAGCATAATTTAGACGGGAAATAGAACAGGAGATGACTTCTTGACCTAGTACTTGGGAGAGCCTTAGGGCACACTTAATTGAAGTATTACTTTGATGGATTACAGATACTTCTGAGGTAAGATCAAAAAGACATGTGCATAAGGCCTTGAGGGACCAAATTACCAATCTCATTGGTTCTGGAAGTCATGGCAATAATCAGTCAAGCAGCCTTGTGAAGGTGATGGCAGAACTTGTCTGATACCTCTGATTATCTCCCTCAAGGGGGAACAACATCACCTTCGATTGACCCCAGGCCTGACTGCTAAGCCCTTTGGTTTAGTTGAAGAGAAAATGTTTGGGGGAATGTTAACCATGCACTCTAACCTCTGGGGTAGTGTTTTGCCCACTGCCTGTCACAACCCATCAGGGGTCATGAAATCAATTTAGGGGATCATGAGCAACATTTAAAACAGATAGAAGACCAGAATAGAAAGTATCAGAGATCTCACACATTATAAGCAGGATCAGCTACATCATTTGCTGGTCCCAGTGCAAAATAGAAATGTGGGGCTTCTTGATCCAAAAGCAGGGAGAAAGTGTTATTTAAAGGGACTCAGATGTAAAGCTCTTCCCTTTCTCCTGTAGTCTCTCAGCTTGTCATGGTGTTTTTTCATTTGTTTTTCATTTTATTATCACCCTAAGTAAAAAAAAAAAAAATAAAAAATTTTAATTATTAATGTGAATTTTACCATTCATCTTTGTTTGGTAAAGCCAGTTTAAAATTAAAATATAAGAGCATTTGACTTACATGCAGAATCACCTAAATTGCACAATTTCTATTTTGTAACTCATTTTGTACTTCTTATCAGAACAGTTGTAACACTGCACAAAATGAGTCCAACCGTTTCTATTTTACTTTTTGATACATTGATTCTACCAGGAGTCTCTGCCTTTGGTTTACTGATGTGCAAGGAAGGATGAAAGGGAAAGAGGTGATTTATCTTCCCTTTCCTTCTATGTCATCATTTTCAGTAACTGGTTGGCTAATACAGGAAAGTAACACAATAGGATATGATAGGGTTCCTTGGCTGTCATGTTTCTCAAACTCCATTGCATTCCTTTTGTGTCGAAAACAAGTCCTTGTTCAAAAGCTAAGTGTGACCTCTTTGGTCTGTCACCATCACCAATACCCCACCCCACATCCGCCTTAGTCAGTCATAGATAGAACACACTTCCCCTTGTTCTCCCTTTGTGTCTTACTGAACTGCCCAGCACCGTGGGTCCACTGGAGGTCTAGTCTCCGGGGCATCACAAACACTGTGTGCAAATGAGCCAGCAAGAAACAGCAGCGCGCACACACATCGTCCGCATCTCCTTTGCTCACGTGCAATCAACCTCACTTACAAAACACAAGTTCAAAAATAAAATTACTAAGGATTTCTAGACAGACACAGCAGAGCATTAGACCAAGCCCAGGGCTTTTCTGAGCACGGGGCCCTGTGCTACTATAAGAGGTCACATGCTTAGGAAGCTGTCCCTGATGATAAGGTATTGTTTGTGATATATTTACTTCAGATGTGTGCTTGAATGTGTGGTAGATATATACTGGGGTTGTTGCTGAAGTTTGATTCCCTGCTGTAGGGGAAGGCCAGGCTTCTTCCCTTTCCCTCTCCCACTAGGCCTCACTTAGAGCTTTCTCTGGGAAGAGTAAAGCAATTTTAGTTAGGACAGGACTAGGCCCGACCTCTCCAGTGTAACACAAGATTTGTGTTCTCCCTTAACTACTGCCTCTCCTGTGGCTGGTATGATAAGACAACCTAGGGTGACCTCCTGCTTGAACTTACCCAAAGAGGAAACCAGGGCCAAAGAGAAAAAGCAGGCTTGCCTTGTGCCTGTTTAGGCCTACCTCTAGTCTAAGTTTTTTTAAAGCTCAAGGGGCAGGCCAGGCCTGATGGCTCACACCTGTAATCCTAGCACTCTCTGAGGCTGAGGTGGGTAGATTACTTGTGCTCAGGAATTTGAGTCCAGCCTGAGCAAGAGTGAGACCCTGTCTCTAGAAAGAATAGAAGAAAACTAGCCAGGCACTGTGGCAGGTGCCTGTCGTCCCAGGTACTTAGGAGGCTGAGGCAAGAGGATTGCTTAGGCTACCCAGAACTTTGAGGTTTCTGTGAGCTAAGATGCCTTGGCATGCTACCGAATGTGAAAGAGAGAAAAACACTCTGTCTCAAAAGAAAAAAAGAAAAAAAGAAGAAGCTCAAGGGTCCAAAGGGGTCTTTTTTTTTTTTTTTTGGCCGGGGCTGGGTTTGAACCTGCCACCTCTGGCATATTGGGCCAGTGCCCTACCCTTTTGAGCCACAGACACCACCCCCAAAGGGGGCGTCCCACAGTGCAGGCCAGTTTACCAGGGTGAATATAACAACTTCTTAGCTATTCAGTAATAAGTAGGCTCTTCTCTGGGACATCTTTGGGATTGTATCGTACTCTTAGGAATCTGTTGGTGGAGATGGGATCCAGGAACTTAACTACACCTGCCATTTCCGCTATTAATAAAATAGGCCTTGACATTAATGTGACTATTTCAGTTGTAAAAGCTAAGTTGCACAGAAAATTCAGAAGCCACAGAAAAAAATAAAAATGACCTATTATGTATGATTTCATCATAAACATTGTGAGCATATTTTGTGCATTTTCTTCCATTCGTTTTTCTGTGTATACGTTGCAGTGAAAGACAAAGGATCATATTGTCTGTAGGGGTTTAATCTGGTATTTTTCCCTTGGCATTATGAGATTCTGTTTCTTTTCCCCAGAGAGTGCTGCATGAGCACAGACAAATTCTCTCTCTCTCTCTCTGGCTTGTACACTATGAGTGCATTAATATCATCACTTAAGCTAAAGTTAAATCAGTTGTTCCTTATAACTAAGGGAACATTTTCTCACTCAGTTAGTTTCCCTCTCAGGGGAGATTCTTATTTCAAATGTCCTCATTGTTCTTGAAATTTGTACCCACTGCCACTAGATAACAGAGAAAGAGTGAAGATGTTTCTTTGCAGCTGTAATCAGACTGCTATACCAAGTTTGACTCTTTATCAAAAGAATATATCCCTTTATTACATCTTTCTAAATACCTAAACATGCAACATAACACCCATTCTACCTGTTGACCAAACATAAAACCTTAATTATATACATGATTTACTAAAGTAACATAGCAACCCTTTTTCCCTTCTTACCTTTAAACACTGTAAGAATTTCTCTTCTCAGCTC
>NW_003852647.1:326831-328890 GCF_000181295.1 Otolemur garnettii | reverse complement strand
CCGGCTTTGGCCTCCCAGAGTGCTAGATTACAGGTGTGAGCCACCATGCCCAGATAATCCCATGATTCTTGGACTGAATTTCCTCCTCTCACCCTCTTTCCTTCACTTTGAAAGGTCACTACCCAGTTTCTGTATAGACACAAAACTAATCAGAAAGAGCTGGGAGAGTTGGGCCCTTCTGTCTTCCATTACATCCAAACCAGGAAAGAGAATTTGGAGATTATTTATTTATTTATTTATTTTAGAAATATTTAGTGAAGTTACTTAAGTGAAAGAAGTTTAAATGATACAGAAGTGAAAAATATTAGATATCTATAAACAATAAAAAGTGAATATAAATTAGCCAAGTCCAAGGACACATCCAGTTAAACATTCATACATGTTCACCTTTTTCTTTAGATACAGGTAACATGTACATACGAGACATGCTGATTCTGGAAAAAAATCTGAGATACTAAAAATATTCTCAAGTTTTAAAAAAGGTATGGAATATGTTTCACCAACGTTGTACAGGAATGTAAACCCCTAATTTAATTCCATGATTTTATCATGCCAAAAGCATGGTTGGTTTTAATTTTTTTAAGCAGATATTGGTATCATAACACATTGGTTTATTAACAATTAAGGCATTTTGCATACACAGTTATCTCAGTGTGGACAAAAATTTTTAATATTGATTTTTGCTATGATGTTTTTAACTGTGAGTCTTTTCAACAGAAGAAAATAAGCTGCACACATTTGTGTGTTCTTTCATAAAACAAATCTTAAAAAACATGTATGATTGGTCTTTGTAGTTTCTAGTAATATGTCCTGTCTTATTTTTTCACATAGTATAAATTATATTCTTATGCAAGATTGCATTCAGACCCAGTAGTTCTTAAACAATGTTACCAAATAACCATATAAATCCCAAATGCAGCAAAGGTGAACAATCTTCATAGTGCACTTTCACCTCATTGAAGTTGAAGCTGCTCCTTTTGGATATTTTTCCACTTCAATGTGAAGTAGATTGTTAGGGCTTTATTAGTGGTTTCACTATGTGGCTTTTTAAAAGGAAAAATGTTTTTGATTTCTTCCACAGTTCACATTTCTCAGAGGAGGTCTTTTTTGTAAATCATAGTCCAGGGATGTTTCAAAAAACCAAGTGGTCTTTAATAGATGAAATCTTTCAATACAACTGTAATCAATAAGCATCTACATCCTTAGCTATATTACCAGTATATCCTGGAACCATAGTAAGATGGTTTTCTTCTTCCCATAATCCACTTAACTGTTGTTTTAAAATTTGAATATTTCCATCATTTATAATTTCTGTTTTGGATGATAGTTCTGACCACCATCTTTTTATGACTGCTTGAAGCCAGTTCAAACCAACTATTACACATTCTTCAAATTTGCCTTTAAGCAGTGACTTTACTAGAGGCAACAAATCTACACAGCAACCAAGGGAGATATATTGTTTTTCTTCCTGTAAACTATTAGTGAGCACAGGAAGGCAATCTACCACAACTCCAAGATCTTCTATCCTTATCAAATAAGCTACAAGTTCACTTATACTTCTCTTTTTCCAGAACGTTAAAGCTACATTCAATCTCAAATTCCTGTTGAACAAAACTTGAGCCATTGTTTTATGGTCCTGAGAAACCGCAGGAAAAAACTCACTGTATTTTGATGATGGGCTTTCTGTTTGTGAAGAACTAGAATCACTGGAGTTAATCAAATATGTTCGACTGTCATGGTGCAATTTTTCAGGCAAGTGGCCTGCACAAGCCAGTTTATTTTCCTTATTTGCCATGTCACAGCCCCCACTTTGAGGGGACTGTTTTTTTCTGTAACAAGGACTTGGAAAGGAATGACGAACTTTCTTTCTGTGATAAATCACCTTATGCAGTTTATCTGGATTTTTCACAGCTTGTCCTGCAGCCAACTGTTTTGGAGATTTCTTAACCTCTTTCATGTTCTTTTTAGTGAAATTAGAGATCCTTTTTCTAGGAAGATCAATGGAATGATCCTCAAGATTATTACAGAAGTTCCGTTTTTTAACATTGTAGGTTTCAGA
>NW_003852647.1:320827-326317 GCF_000181295.1 Otolemur garnettii | reverse complement strand
GCTCTTGGGCTTAGGCAATTCTCTTGCCTAAGCCTCCTGAGTAGCTGGGACTACAGGCGCCCGCCACAACACCCGACTATTTTTTTGTTGCAGTTTGGCCAGGGCCAAGTTCAAACCTGCCACCCTTGCTATATGGGGCCGACATCCTACCTACTGAGCCACAGGCGCCACCCAAAAGCCCAGGTTTCTGATTCTGACTTCAGCACTTTCAATTTTGCCAACTATCTTAACTAGAGAATGCTTTACTTATAGGGTAATTTTAGGCTCTAAGTGTGGTGAATGGCAGAAGAGCCAAAGGGGACTACTGCCACTTGCTGGCAGAATACGGAAATTGGTAGGACTGTTGCTGAAAGGGAAATTCATTTATTCAGTTATTCATTTAATTCTACAAAAATGTACTATCAGCCTGGCATGTGCGAGCAATATGCTGGGTACAAGGGGTGGGGAATCCTACCTTCATGGGGCTGACATTTTAGTAAGAAGGTCGTTAAAAAATCCAAACTGTTTAGTAAGAAAGTATAAGTGACATGACAGCCATACTGACATAGTTATGAGGGAGTTTATATGAAGGACATTTTACTGCTTTCTGGAAGGAATCTGGGAGGATGGGGATGTGGAGAAAAGATAGGTGAATTTGGCTTTGAAGGACAAATAGTTTAGGATTCATTGGAATGGAGATAAGGCAGAGAATTCGATCCTAAATCTGGCCAAACATCTAAAGCCTGAGCACTTAAACATTGTGCTGTATAAGCCCTCTGACTGGTTTGAGATTTAGGATTGGGAAATAGCATAGGCCCTTGAATGTGATGACAAATGATTTGGATTTATTCTCTGGGCAACTGGTAGCCACAGATGGTTTTAAATTTATTTTATTTTATTTTTGTTGTTGTTGCAGTTGTCATTGTTGATTTTAGCTGGCCCGGGGTGGGTTCAAACCTGTCAGCCTGGGTGTATGTGGCAGACACCCTACCCACTGAGCTATAGGCTCTGCCAGCCACAAGATGGTTTTAAAGAGAGTGGTCTGAACAAAACTGTACTCTCATCCCCAAAGAGCAGAGCATTTAGATTGGGGCCTGAGAGCAGATCAAAGACAATGACAGTGCAAAGGATTGGGTTCCATCAGAAGCTCCCACGGCTGGTAATTATCTCACAGCTTTAATTGCTCAGAGCCCTTTGCTAAGCTCGACTCAGTTACACTTGGCTGGTCAAGTTAAGAGCTGTCAAATCCATTTCCCGAGCGAGAGAGTAGACCAGGATTTTCTCAGACGTCAGCTTTTATTCAACGAACTTTACTATATATTTTCTTATAGGAAGATTTTACATTGTTCTTTTTCTAATTTAATGTTATTTCCTGATTCCAAAGATTTCTAACATTACAGAACTATTATAAAAAGTCAAAGTGTCTCGTAATCCCAGCCCTACAAAGAGAACTATTATTGAATTGGTATCTATTCTTTCATTTTTTTCTCATATGCATAACAGATTTATTAAGACAAAATAATTTTGAAACAAACTATTCATGCTATTTTGAAATTTGCTTTACTCAAAGATGCATACAGTACCAAGTGTCTTTCCATATTAGTACATGTAGATCCACCTAATTAAAAAAATACTCTTTTCTGTGTTTTTCTGTTTCTCTATTAAGGTATTTGGGTTTTTTCAATTTTTTTCTATTACAAACAATGCTGCAATAAATATACATATGCATAAGTCTTTGCACATTTGGTGGGATGTTTTTGTGGGAAAAAATTCTAACAGTATAAATACTGGATCCTGGATCTCCTCTGAAGAGTTGCCTTTTAATAGACGCTACCAAAATTGCCCTTTGAAAATGTTAAACCAATTTACACTTTAAGCCAGAGTGTTCTGGCTTGTCTGCACCCTCTTTTATACTATTAAACTTTTAAACCTGTACTACTCTACTATAATGGATAAAAAGAGACATCTCATTATTCTAGTAAAGCATGCATATTTGGATGAGTTAGGAAACTAATGTTAAGTGGTCTCTGCTACTTCCCCACATACACCTACAAATACCCTCAAAAAGTTTGTAGGGTCATTTCTCAGGGTCTGGTATATTAGATACCCACTCTGGGAACATATGCCAAGCGTAGTGGAGCTTTTATATAGGAAATATAGATAGAAATGGACAACAAATATGACTTAGGTCACACACTGGACTGATTCAAGGAAATAGCTGAATTACTCATCAAAGGACACAAATGAAGAAAATCTTCATCAGATAACAAAGACCTATGGAGTGTAGTAGATCTTTCCTGGGTATGTCACTTGGCTCTTTGTCTTGCTTCATTCACACCATGTATGAACAACATTTTCCAAATGGTGACAACAGCATCACTAATAACACAGTGGCTCAAGTAATGTAACCATTTGCCAGATGATTTAGTATTATTGGCTCAAACTCAAGAACAGATGATGGCACAGTTTCCAGTTAGGAAAAACAACAACTGTAGCAAAACCATCTAAGGTTTGAGTAGTTGCCTCTCTGAATACAATAGCCAACAGACCAACTTAATACACCATAATAATGAATTGTGTTAGTGGTTTTGGGCTGATGTAACAAAATACTAAAGTATTTTGGGTAACTTATAAAAACTAGACATATATTGTTCATAGTTCTGGAGGCTGGAGGTCCAAGATCAAGGCATCCTGAGATATGATGTTTGCTAAGGGCCTGTTACTCATACGTGGCACCTTCCATATGTCGTAATATGGTACAAGGGGCAAAGGCAGCTCTCCAAGATCTCTCTCTCTCTTTTTTTTTTTTTTTTTTTTTTGAGACAGAGTCTCACTATGTTATCCTTGGTAGAGTGCAGTGGCGTCACAACTCACAGCAACCTCAAACTCTTGGGCTTAAAGAGATTCTCTTGCCTCAGCGTCCCAAGTAGCTGGGACTACAAGTACCCACCACAACACCCAGCTATGTTTTTTGTTGTTGTTGTTGCAGTTGTCATTGTTGTTTAGCTGGCCCAGGCTGGGTTTGAACCCATCAGGCTTGGTGCATGTCGCTGGTGCCATAACCACTGTGCTATGGGCACCGAGCCTCTGAGGTTCTTTTATGTGGTTTCTAATGCCATTCATGAGAGCAGAGCTTTTGTGACCTAATCATCTCCCAAAGACCTTATAACACCATCACTTTGGTGATTAGGTTTCAACATATGAATTTGGGTTAGGGAAAGACACAAACATTAGCCAAATAAATCTAAGTGAAATCTAGCCCTTACCTAGCTCGTGTTAGTCTAGGTGGTTCTCTTCTCTTCCATTTCCTCATTCTCCTTTGGTGATAGAGAGGGCATATGACTTGTTCGGGTAAATGAATTGTAAGAGGAAGTGACACATTTTGTTACTAGAGTATTTAATTGCCTGAATGAGATCCCCCATTGTTTCTTCCTCTTCTCACAGTGATTGTGGAAGCATATAAAGAGATTAAGATGCCAAAAATCAAAGAAGCTGTGACCACACATGGAGGGAGGCTTCCCCAGGGTGTCACCTGAACTGGCAATTTTGTGAGAGCAAGAAATTAAATTTTGTTGTAGTCAGACTCTGATATTTTTGGCATGGCTTTCACAGCATAATGAAGTCAGACTTTTTGGTCAATGAATTTGTTAAGTGGACTAGCTAGTGAAAAGTCAGAATGGTGATATATTACACTTAAGACATAATGAATGAGCTACCCAAACAAAGAGCTGGAAAGGGGATTGGACATTACCAGAAGTAAGCAGCATTGACAAAAAATGGGAAGAGATCATGACCTGTTCATGGAATTGCTGATAGTTCAGCCTGGCTGAAGTGCTGAATCCTTCCCCGCTCTCCCAAGACTGCATCAGGTGCATCTCCTGTATGTTCCCATAGCTCCATGGGCCTCCTTCATCACACCACTTATCATGTTGCAAGACGATTGCCTGTTCAGCTGTCTGTTTCCTCCACCAGATGGCTAAGGACTTCCTTGTTTGTCTTTGTGAACTAGCATCTCACAAAGATCCTGGCATAGTGTAGATCTGGTGCCTACGATGTTTTTGAATGAAATAAATACAGCATCTCATTGTAATACAACAATTTGTAAATGAATGTGCTTGCTGGGTTCATGGAATAATGATAGAATAGACTTGACCAGAGTAGAAGATACAGAAGCGTATTAGGAGTTGTGGGAAGTAATCGTGGGTTAATGCCAGGATAAGGACTGTCGGGGACGCTCTTGATAGACTAACAAGTGAGTTGCTATTGGACATCTGTGGAATCATTGAAAAGTTTAGCATAGAGAAGTAAGTGTTGTATGTGATGTTAAGGGACCATTACTCTGGTATTAGTATGTGGGACAGACTTAAGGTGGGCATCACTGTGGTTATCCAGGTCACTTAGTGGTCATTCAGGCAGGACAAAACGAGGGTCTGGGCTAGGTGGGAGGTAGTGGAGATTGAAAAAACTAGATGGTGATTGAAGATTTTAAAAAATCACTGACAAGAGTTTGGGAAAATCCCCCAGCAGACCTTCTCTGATTATTTCAATCTATTTTTCAAATCCAGATAACATCAAGTTAAAGTGTACCTCAATATAATCTTAAAGGGAAAACAGTCACAGATATGGCTATGGGAGGGGGGTCAGTCTCATCACTCTACAGTCTCATTTTATCAGCCTAAGCTAATTTTTATTTTTTAGTGCCAAGGACTTAGTCCTTCGCCCAGCCTCTGTTCCCTCTTTCCATGAGTTCCAACATGGTAAGACTCCCAAAGCCACCTGCCCAGTTGGCCTTAAGATAGGAATGATTATGCTGACTTGATACAAGTCATGTGTGTGTGTGTATGTGGTGTTTTTATTTGACAGTTCTCTCAAAGCAACAGCATGTAGAAACACAAAGCTGTTATAGGTACTTATGTGATAGATATCCTGAGCTGAATGGTTGACTAATACACACATGTACACACTCATATGCTTACACATGCGTGCACATACACACTTCTAAATGGAAAGAGTGGATGAATTGAGTGAGTCAGCCCAAAATAGAAAAGTTGGTTACACAATATGGAAATAGAGGAATTCTACCTTCTCTGTGTAAATTAACAACAGTGAGTTCTAGAGCAATGCCAATGAAAATAATCTAAAAAGGTGTATCTGGAATAGACATATAAATACTATTAGGAATATAAAACAGCATAGGCAATAGATATGTAGATTTAATTTTCTCATTCAATATTATATGGTAATCATCAGAGGGCAATGTGTAAAAGAAGAAACTGCAGTCAGTCAGATCTGGTTCAAGTCCTAGCCCTGCTTTGCTAGCTCTGCCATCTTGGGTCCTTCAGCCTCTCTACAGCTCACTTTCCTCAAGTATGAAATGGAGGTAAGAATGATACTAATTCCATAGGTTTTTGATGAAGATTGAGAAAATATATATAAAGAGGCTGATAAGTGCACAATCTTAGTGTTTGTTCCTTAAGTGCAAACGTGTGGTTGTATGTCCCTTATTTCCTA
>NW_003852647.1:313147-320807 GCF_000181295.1 Otolemur garnettii | reverse complement strand
AGACCACCATAGTGGAGCCAAAGGGCAATGATGGAGACAATTAAGGCAAGAAGCCAGGGAGGAGGAGAATCTTTATCATGCTAATCTGTGTCTGGGGATATTTATAATAACTGAATGGGGCCATGTGACCTGTAATAGCCTAGTATACCTTGAAAAAGCTATCCATATTATATAGTTACTATGAACCCAGATGTGTTCAAAAGGCTTTCCTCTTCTGGTTGTAATTCAAAATTTAGGACACCTGGGAGGTTACTGTTCAAAGAATTGTTCTTTTTTACTCTACTGTAGTTTTAAGAGTCTGAAACAGACTATCTGTACTCAAATATTGGCTATAGTACGTGATAGCTATGTTGTCTTAGTCAATTTAACTTCACTGTGACTTTGTTCCCACATCTGTAAAATGACCATGCAAACAGTACCTCCCTTATAGGGTTGATTGTTGTTTGGAAGTAAATGAGATAATCCCTAAGCTACCTTGTATTATTGTTTTTAATATATGTATATTGCCTTCTCAATTAGATTCCAGCACATACTATTGGGGCAGGAATTGTGTCCTATTTGTTTTTGGAGCCAATGTCCCATAGGCATATCTCCATTGATTATTAGACAACTTAAAGTAATATTCTTCCTTAACACATCTATTTCAAAAGACATTATACCACAAGGCGGTTTTTAGTTACATTTTCTATGTAGATTGAAAGTAGGTCAGTGAAATGGGTCACCTGCCACTCCAGCTTTATAAAACAAAACCAGACACTTCTCATACAATAATGAGCATCTTAATTTACACTTATAATGCAATGTGTGGCATAAAGTTTTGACTTTTGTTTTGAAATGTTTCCAAAAGGCAAAAGCGTTTTTAACAACATAAAAGGTTTTTGCTGTGGGTATGGCATTGTACGGGACTTACAAGGTTTGCTTCCTAAAGAACACATCTCTTTCTGAAGAGCATGTAATTGGCTACAGAAGGGTATATCCTGATTTGTTGCCTAGTGACAGCCGGAGGAAGTCACCCTGTGGTGAACTCTAAGTCTGTTTGCCATATGTTTTCACACAAAATGGCCTCGTAGCAATGTTCAGCAAAAGCAATACACTGTTCACTTTATCTCAAAGTGGTTGTCTTGAGAAGGTCCTACATTATGGACCCCTGGATAGCCCTGGGATGCCTTAGGACCACCGGTGAGATTTGAGTTGTGATAAGAAAGGGTCCAGTGGCTCCAATAAATTTCCCTACCTACTTGGCATCACTTTCCATAAATCTGAGTTTTTCAGAGACTCCAGGGGAATGGATTATTCTGTATACCCCCCTCAAGATTTCCTAACTGCTTCAGAGGTCTGGACTCAATTAGAGTCTACCGTCTAATCAGCTCTTATCCTTCAAGCTCTTTGACTTGCTTGCTTTCTCGATATACCTTGGATCAGTTTTCTAGGGCTACCATAAACAAGTACCACAAACTGAGTGGCTTAAAATAACAGAAATTTATTGTCTCACAATTATGGAGGTTAGAAGTCTGAAATCAAAGTGTCAGCAGGGTCACACTCCCTCTGAAATGTTTAGGGGGATCCTTCCTTGCCTCTCTTTCAGCTTCTGGTGCATCACTCCAACCCTTGTCTTCACATAGTGTTCCTCCCATGTGTCTTCACATCATATTCTCTTTTTGTGGGTCTTTCTGTGTCCAAATTTCTCCATTTTACAAGGACAAGATTATATCAGATTAGAGCCTACACTAATGATCTAGTTTTGACTGGATTACCTCTGTAAAGACGTTGTTGCCAAATCAGGTCACGTTCTGAGAAAGTCACTGGGAAGTAGGACTGTAACATATCTTTTTGTTGGGGAAGGGGACACAATTCAACTCACTGTTTGTTGTTGTTGTTGTTGGTTTTAAAACTCATCAGAATTCTGTTCTCTGGCTCTTCTATATTGTCCTGGTCAATTAATTAATCTGTCTTTAATTCCTTCCTGATCCAGACTATACCTGTAGTACATTAATTATTCAAGGACTCCTTATCCCCTGTATACTTCCATTCCACTTGCCAGAAAAACTCTAGGCCTGGATCAATGCAACTGCACCTGCTTTCTTTCATTCTGCCTTCTTTCTCTAGGGCTGCTGAGTGCTGCAAGAGAAATCCTATAAACTCATGGTCTCCAACCCCAACTCAGTCATTGATGCTGCCCAGGGTCCTCCAGTGTGTGTGTGTGTGTGTGTGTGTGTGTGTGTGTCTGTTTATGTATGTATAGAAAGGAAAAGATAGGAGGGAGAAAGAGGGGTATTTTAAAGGATTGGTTCATATTATCACAGAGGCTAACAAGTCTGAATTCTGCAGGGCAGATGGGTAGGAGGAAGAACCAGAGAAGAGTTGAGACAAATTAACACATAAAATCAATCATTATGTTCTCCATGGTATGCATTCTTCCTTTTTTAGAGACTAGGTCTCACTATATGTTGCTCAGGATGATCTTAAACTAGTGGCCTCAAGTAAGCCTCCTGACTTAGCCTCCCAGAGTGCTAGGATTACAGGCGTGAACCACCATGCCCAGCCACTGAAAGGTTTTCTTGATCCATAAGATAAAGCTGCACCCCTGCCCAAACAAGAGTCTCCCTAAGTTTCTTTCTGATTAGTTCTGCTGCCTCCATTAGAGAGATTAATGTATTTATTTCTCCTCTTTGGACAGCAGTTCTCAACCTGTGGGTTGCGACCCCTTTGAGGGTCGAACGACTCTTTCACAGGGATCGCCTAAATACATCCTGCATATCAGATATTTACATTATGATTCATGACAGTAGCAAAATTACAGTTACGGAGTAGCAATGAAAATAATTTTATGGTTGGGGGTCACCACAACATGAGGGACTGTATTAAAGGGTCATGGCATTAGGAAGGTTGAGAACCACTGTCTTAGGACAATGATTTTCTGGGTGCAGTTGTGAGCATTATCCCACATCCAGGCTTTTCATCCTTGGCATTTCAGATCACATTTGAACCCCCTCAGATAGAAATTAAGACATCAAAGTCTACTGTACTATACTATGTGAGGCATCTCAGGGTCCCAGTTAATAACATTTTATGGTAGACTTGAGAATTGCTAAGAGAGTAGATTTTAAGTGTTGTCACTACAAAAAAGATAAGTATGTGAAGTAATACAGGTTAATTAGCTTTATTTAGCCATTCCAAAATGTGTACATACTTCAAAACATCATGTTGTATACCACAAATATACATAATTTTTACTTGTCAATTTATGTTTTTTTCCCTAGACAGACTCACTCTGTTCCCCAGGCTAGAGTGCCATGACATCAGCCTAGCTCACAGCAACCTTAAATTCCTGGTTTCAAGTGATCCTCCTGTCTCAGCCTTCCTGAGTAGCTGAGACTACAGGTTACTGCCACAATGCCCAGCTAGTTCTTCTATTTTTAGTAGAGATGGAGTCTCACTCTTGCTCAGGCTGGTCTTGAACTCCTGGGTTCAAGTGATCCTCCTGTCTCAGCCTCCTGCCATGATGAGACACCTGGCTAATTTTTTCTATTTTGAGTAGAGACTTGGTCTTGCTCTTGCTCAGGCTGATGTCTAAATCCTGAGCTCAAGGGATCCTCCCTGAATGCTAGGATTATAGGCCTGAGCTACCATGCCTGGCCTTTTGTTTATTTATGAGCTCAAATGAGCTCCTAAATCAGAATTTTCTGAATTTTGGAAACATACACAAAGATTTTAGATCTGAAGCTCTAAATGATACATGCTTATATAGGTCACAAGTCTAAAACTCACAGTCTGCTGAGGAAGAAATGAGATCCCAAAAGGTTAAGAGTATTGCCCAAGCACACACAGCTTGGCATGGAGCTAAGACTAAAACCGAGTTTCTGGACTCAGGATGTCACTCAGTTCTCCCTACAAATTATGCTACTGCCTTGTTTCAGCCTGCTTTACTCTATGCTGGGAAGATGGACTCCTTCAGCCCAGGCTTTTGGTCTTGTCCTGGCTGGGCTCCGGGGACAATTCTCCCAAATCTAACCAGAAACTGGATCTATGGTGGCTCTTAACATGGTATTTGCTCATTGTCTGGTTCTCACTTCTAAAAATATCCAGCTATCTGCTCCTATAGGTTCCACAGCCTGGTTAAAACTAAAGTTACTCTCAAAGCTGGACCAGATCTTTCTTCCCGAAGACCCTTTCAGATAAAGAACTTAAAAGCACTTTTCTGTTTTGTCTTTTTTTCTGCCTTCAGCTCTCCCCTCAATACTTCCAGCTTTTGCTTGGATAAAATATCTAAGAAACTGCAGATCAATTCAAAGATGACCCCAGACTCAGAGCTGTCTTAGAAGACCCCAGGGGAGGTGAAAGTGAAAGAATGTCTTTTACTAGTCTGTTACTTCTTACTTCCTTCCTAACTCTGGAAACTCTGGGATCAGTAGATTTTATATTTCTTTTGGCCACAGACCCCACTAAGAAGCTGATGGGGCAGGTGAAGTGGTTCATGCCTGTAAATAAATAAAAGGCCAGGCATGGTGGCTCATGGTGGCACTCTGGGAGGTTGAGGTCAGTGAACTGCCTGAGCTCAAGAGTTGGGGACAAGCCTGAGCAAGAGCAAGAGCAAGACCTCGTCTCTACTAAAAATAGAAAAAACTAGCTGGGCATTATGGTGGGTGCCTATAGTCTCAGCTAATCAGGAGGTCAAGGCTCAAGAGGATCACTTGAGCCCAAGAGCTTGAGGTTGCTGTGAGCTATGAGACACCACAGTACTCTATCCAGGGTGACAAGAGTGAGTCTTTGACAAGAAGAAGGAGGAGGAGTAAGAGGAGGAGGAGGAGGAGAAGAAACTGATGGAAGTGATGGACTCTCTCCCAAAATCACATTTGCACAAAATTAGACCTATAATTTCATGGCCTTCAAAGACCATCTGAATCCTAACCATGGTCAACAGAAAATTATGGGAGATTTGATCACAGTGGTTGCTTCCTTAAACAGAGACACTTTCCAATAATTATGGGGAGAATTCGAACACTGCAGGTTACTTTCTTGTCTCACACAAAACACGGGTAATTATTGTGTGTGGAATGGGAGGGAGGGAGATTTGTTTTTCATAGCAGTGTTCTTCCTAGGCTCATCCACACTTCCTAGTCTTTCTGAATAATAGAGAGGATGTTATCACAGTAGAAGTCTTCCTGCTAATGTATCTCTGGGGAACAGGAAGGATTGTTCTGCACTGTCAAAAATAATTTCAGGCTCCAGGTAGGTTATAACATTGGGAACAAAAAGCTATTTATGATGGCTTCTAGTTAGCTTTTAAGATTATAGCAAAGTGTCCAATGTACTCAGTACTAATATAAAACCAGTAGATGAACAAATACAGGCTCACACAAGAGATAAATACAATTAAACTCAAGTGGGTGTAAGGGGGGAGGAGGAAGGGAGAAGAAGGGAGTGGGAGGGAGATTGGTGCGCTCTCACCTAACAGGCACAACGTAAGGGTATATGGCTCACCTCCTGAGTAAGGGGCACGACTACAACTTGGATTCTACCTAACAAATGCAAACAATGTAACCTAATCGTCTATAACCTCATATTAAGCTGAAATTTTAAGAAAAAAGATTATGGCTGAGTTAACACAGTTATGTTTGCCAAAAGTACCAGAGCAAGCCTCCCAACCAGGTCCTACCCTGTAGTGTCTCTCCACTTGCCATGGTTAAGTCCCTGAAAACCATCATGGTAAGAGAACTTAGAATGTTACAAGGTGAGATCCTCCTTATACTAGTTCCTCCTTAAAAGCAATAAAAACATAGCCAGGCATTGTGGTGGGCACCTGTAGTCCCAGCTACTAAGGAGGTTGAGGCAAGAGAATCGCTTAAGCCACAGAGTTTGAAGTTGCTATGAGCTGTGATGCCATGGCACTCTACCAAGGGCGACATAGTGAGACTGTCTCAAAAGCAAAAAAGCAACAAAAGCACTGGTAGCGATTATCAAAATCAACTTTTTCAGAACTCTGGAAATTAACAAAGACTTGCAACAATCCAAGGAGCTTTAATTTAGGGGGAAAAAAAATCCTAAGAACAGAAAAATGAACGCTGCATGTTTTCACTTATAAGTGGGAGCTAAACAATGCTATACAGGAGTGCACCGGGTGGGATAATAGACGTTGGGTACCCACAAAAGGAAAGCGTGGGAGGGGGTGAAGGACGGAACATTACCTGTGGAATACAATGCACAGTACTCGGCTAACGTGTGCAGCCGAAGCCCAAATTCTACCACTACACAAAATATTCATTACAAAAATTTTTCCAAGAGGTGTTAGAGAATATTTTGCAAATATTTTTTAAAATTTTATAATGAATAAGAGAGTAGAGCAAGATGGTGGCCGAGTAACAGCTTCCTTGCAACTGGGCACGGTGAGTCTGGGGAGAGAAGACTCCAGGCATCTCTGGCTGGTGGGATCTGCCCAGAAACATCCATTTGGGGACACAGGGAGTTAGTGTGAGACTTCTGGACCCCATGAGGAGGACAAAAGCAGTGGAGAACTGGCAAGTGTTTGCATGTGTTCGTTCAGTCTAATCCTGCTGGCAGCTGTAAGTACAGCAGCAGTGAGATTGCAAACTGGAAAGGCCTTACCTGTGAGCTGTTTCTGTTTTTTCTGGACTTGGCACTCAGTTCAACTACCTTGGGAGAACTTGGGCAAGAGAGTGGAGGACTTTAAGTGTTGTCTGGGGCCCCAGACTGAGCTGCTGAGTCAGATGGAACTAATAGTGTTCGGCTGTGGGCCGCACAGAGCCGTTGTGGGAGAACTGCCCTGGCAACCTCCACCCTGAGGGTCACAGAGCGAGGATCTGGCTGGAGCGAGTAATCTAGTGACTGAGCAACCTAAAGGTGGGGACTGAGCTGCCTTATAGCCCTAGCCCTCAGGGGCATAGAGTGAGACCAGTTTTGGCACACTGGGTAAGTGGATAGCCACTTCAGGAGTAATCCCAGCAACAAGTGCTTTCCTGGGAAAGCGTCTGCTTAGCCAAGGTTATCAGTTTAATGTGCCTTTTAAGTGGGCTGAGGAGGGATTTATGCTCCCCATTCTATGGGGTTTGAGAAATCAGCCGAGGCCTCCAGTCTCCAACTTGTATAGTCATGTCAGCATTGTGATTAACATCTCATACCCCAGAAGATTGCCCATTGCCCAGACAATATACAAGAAGATGTATATACTGCTTTGTTTTTGGTTTTGTTTTATTTTTGTTTTTTTCTTAATTTCAACATTTTTTCCTATAGATTTTTCTTTTCTTTTTTTTCTTTCTTCATTTTTCTAGTTTAAATATAATTTTCCATTGTTGCCTTCTTTAACAATTTGAACTTCATTTTTGCTAGTGTTTCTACCCCTTTTATTTGATTTCCCCCCCAATTTTATCTTGTAAAGTTTTCTGTTTGCTTGTTTTGGTTTATTTATAGCATTTTGGTCTTTCCTCTCTACTTGGTGGAGGTGGGGTGCTGTGTCCAAATAGGCTAACAAAGAGCTGCTGACCTCAAGGGAACCGCCCAACCTGGTACTCCCAGAGGTTGAGGGTTTTTAAGGTTGGGTCAAAGTACCCTACTGTATACCTATATTGCTCTTGTCTCCCTCTTTCTGTGCCTCTCTTCCTTTTGTCAATATTCCCCTTTACCCATCACTCTCCTTTCTCTCTCT
>NW_003852647.1:310209-313062 GCF_000181295.1 Otolemur garnettii | reverse complement strand
AACTTAAAGAGCAAAAGGAAGTGAAAGGAAAATTAGGGCAAGGAAACAGATAAAATAAATCACTCATGAGGAAGAATCAGCAGAAAACTCCTGGGAACATGAAAAACCTGTCCAGGGAAACCCCCCCAAGGGACTGTGAGGATGCTACTGCAGAGGATTCCACCTATAAAGAAATGTTAGAAATGACAGAAAGGATGGAGACTTTACCTCTTTCATGTTTATATGGATACGTATTTATTCTTCTTAGCAAAGTATCTCAAGAATGGAAGAAAAGGCTCGGCGCCTATAGCTCAACCGGCTAAGGCGCCAGCCACGTACACCTAAGGTGGCGGGTTCGAATCCCCAGCCCGGACCCGCCAAACAACAATGACGGCTGCAACCAAAAAATAGCCAGGCATTGTGGTGGGCGCCTGTGGTCCCAGCTGCTTGGGAGGCAGAGGCAGGAGACTCGCTTAAGCCCAGGAGTTGGAGGTTGCTGTGAGCTGTAATGCCATGGCACTCTGCCCAGGGGGACAGCTTGAGGCACTGTCTCAAAAAAAAAAAAAAAAAAGAATGGAAGAAAAAGTATCCAATGTACTCAGCCCTACTATGAAACTAACTTATAGCTTTCATAGGAAAGTTATAACCCAATTATAGCCCAAGAATACAGGTAAAGGGGAGAGGGAGGGGAAGGGGGAGCATGGGTGGAGGAAGGGTGATTGGTGGGATCACGTCTATGGTTCATCTTAGAACGGTACATGTGAGTCTTTCTAAATGTAGAATATAAATGTCTTAACACAATAACTAAGAAAATGACATGAAGGTTATGTTAACCAGTTTGATGAAAATATTTCAAATTGTCTATAAAAACAGAAAAAAGAGAAAGGGAATTTAGAATACAGATGATGAAAACAATGAAGGAAATGATGGAAACAATGAAGGAAACTGCTGATAAAGTGGAAAATAACCAAAAGGAAATCCAAAACAGAATCAAATAAGATATGAACAATATGAAGAATATAAAAAGGAGATAGCAGAGCTGAAGGAACTGAAGCAGTCAATTAGGGAACTTAAAGATGCAATAGAAAGTATCAACAATAGATTAGACCATGCAGAAGAAAGAATCTCAGAGGTAGAGGACAAAGCTCTTGAGATAATTCAGATAGCTAAAAAGGCAGAAAAGAAGAGAGAGAAAGCAGAACCAGTCACTGACAGAAGTATGGGACTTTATGAAGTGTTCAAACATAAGAGTTATAGGTATCCTAGAAGGGGAAGAAGAATGCCCCAGGGGAATGGAAGCCATACTAGAGAATATCATAAATGCAAATTTCCCAAATATCACAAAAGATTCTGACATACTCCTTTCAGAGGGATATCAGATCCCAGGTCCCCTCAACTCTAACCAAACTTCTCCAAGACACATTGTGATGAACATGTCCAAAGTCAAGACAAAACAAAAGATTCTGCAAGCTGCCAGGAGTAAGCGCCAGTTGATTTACAGGGGCAAATCCATCAGGGTGACTGCAAACTTCTCTAATGAAACTTTCAAAGCAAGAAGACAATGGTCATCTACTTTTAATCTACTTAAACAGAACAATTTCCAGCCCAGAATTCTACATTTTGCTAAGCTAAGCTTTAAAATTGACAGAGAAATCAAATCATTTACTGATATATAAACATTGAGGAAATTCATCACAAGACCAGCTCTGCAGGAAATACTTCAACCTGTTCTACACACTGACTATCACAATGGATCAACAGCAAAGTAAGATCTCAGAAATTAAAGGACAGAACCTAACTTCCATGGTGATGCAAAAGATAAAACTAAGCAATGGACTTTCACAAAATAAAATGAATAGAACACTACCACACTTATCAATTTTCTCAATAAATGTTAATGGCTTGAATTCCCCACTGAAGAGGCATAGATTGGCTGACTGGATTAAACAACATAAGTCATTAATTTGTTGTGGGCAGGAAACACACCTAGCTTCAAAAGACAAATTAAAACTCCGAGTTAAGGGTTGGAAGACATTTTTTCAGGCAAATTTAGAAGAAAAGAGGAGTTGCAATCTTATTTTCAGATGCATGTGGATTTAAAGCAACTAAAGTCAGAAAAGACAAAGATGGTCACTTTATATTGGTCAAGGGAAAAATACAGTAAGAAGACATTTCAATTCTAAATATGTATGTACCCAATTTAAATGCTCCCAGATTCTTGAAACAGACCTTACTCAGTCTGAGCAATATGATATCCTATAACACCATAATAACAGGGGACTTTAACACTCCTCTTATAGAGCTGGGCAGATCCTCTAAACAGAAATTAAACAAAGATATAAGGGACTTAAATGAGACCCTAGAACAACTGTGCTTGATGGACACATATAGAACACTCCATCCCAAAGACAAAGAATATACATTCTTCTCATCGTCCTATGAAACATTCTCCAAAATTGATCATATCCTAGGACACAAAACAAACCTCAACAGAATGAGAAGAATTGAAATTTTACCTTGTATTTTCTCAGACCACAAGGCACTAAAGGTGGAACTCAACTCCAACAAAAACCTTCAACCCCACACAAAGGCATAGAAATTAAATAAGGTGACCGGATTTTAACATCAGTAAAGTGGGACACCATTGACCCAGAAGGGTGTGTTTCTTAATTAAAAGGTTGGTCTATATGGAGCAACAAAAATTTTCATAGAATGCAAAAATAGTATTGTAATATATATTTTTTAATTTCAACGTAAGTACAATTTACAAATATAATACATTAAAAAAATTATGTATGGTATTATTTTACTCTTTGGCATATTTTCCATTGAATTCTAACAACTGATCAACAATGTGAACTTTGATAAGCAGTT
>NW_003852647.1:306243-307968 GCF_000181295.1 Otolemur garnettii | reverse complement strand
GGGCCCATAGTCCGGCTCTCCAACAGTCTGAGGGACAGTGAAGTGGCCCCCTGTTTAAAAAGTTTGAGGACCCCTGGTATATGCCAATAACAGTCAAGATGAGAAGCTAATTAAGGACACAACTCCCTTCATCATAGCTTCAAAGAAAATGAAATACCAGGCAGCGCCTGTGGCGCCAGCTCCATATGCTGGAGGTGGCAGGTTCAAACCCAGCCCTGGACAAAAACTCAAAAAAAAAAAAAAAAAGGAAAATGAAATATCTAGGAATATACTTAACAAAGGAGGTGAAGGACCTCTATAAAGAAAATTATAAAATCCTAAGAAAGGAAATAGCAGAGCATATTGACAAATGGAAGAACATATCATGTTCATGGCTGGGAAGAATCAACATTGTTAAAATGTCTATACTTCCCAAAGCAATCTAGCTATTCAATGCCATCCCTATTCAGATATCAACATCGTACTTTCAAGATTTGGAAAAAATGATTCTGCATTTTGTATGGAACCAGAAAAAAACCCATACAGCTAAGGCAGTTCCTAGTAATAGAAACAAAGCTGGGGGGATCACCATACCAGATTTTAGGCTGTACTACAAGCCCTGGTGGTCAAGATAGCATGGTACTGGCACAAAAATAGAGACATAGACATTTGGAATCGAATAGAAAACCAGGAAATAAAACTAACATCTTACAACCACCTAATCTTTGATAAACCAAACAAGAATATACCTTGGGGGAAAGACTCCCTATTCAATAAATGGTGCTGGGAGAGCTGGATATCCACATGTAAAAGACTGAAACTGGACCCACACCTTTCTCCACTCACAAAAATTGATTCAAGATGGATAAAGGACTTAAATTTAAGGCATGGAACAATAAAAATCCTCAAAGAAAGCATAGGAAAAACACTGGGAGATGCTGGCCTGGGGAAAGACTTCATGAAGAAGACTGCTGTGGCAATTGCGACAACAAAAATAAACAAAAGGGACTTAATTAAACTGAAAAGCTTCTGTACAGCTAAGGAGACAACAACCAAAGCAAATAGACAACCTACCCAATGGGAAAGGATGTTTGCATATTTTGAATCAGACAAGAGGTTGATAACTAGGATCTATAGAGAACTCAAATTAATCCACATCAAAAAACCCAACAATCCCATTTATCAATGGGCAAGAGACATGAATAGAACCTTCTCTAAAGAAGACAGACGAATGGCTAACATACATACGAAAAAATGCTCATCATTCCTAATTATTAGAGAAATGCAAATCAAAACTACCCTGAGATACCATCTAGCCCCAGTGAGAATGGCCCACATCACAAAATTTCAAAACTGCAGATGCTGGCGTGGATGTGGAGAGAAGGAAACACTTTTACGCTGCTGGTAGGACTGCAAATTAATACAACCTTTTTGGAAGGAAGTATGGAGAACCCTCAAAGAACTCAGTCCAGACCTCCCATTTGATCCTGCAATCCTACTACTGGGCATCTACCCAGAAGGAAAAAAATCCTTTTATCATAAGGACACTTGCACAAGACTGTTTATTGCAGCTCAATTTGCAATCGCCAAAATGTGGAAACAGCCTAAATGCTCACCAACCCAGGAATGGATTAACAAGCTGTGGTAGGCTCAGCGCCTGTGGCTCAAGCGGCTGAGGCGCCAGCCACATACACCTGAGGTGGTGGGTTCGAATCCCCAGCCCGGCCCGCCAAACAATGATGGCTG
>NW_003852647.1:299222-305703 GCF_000181295.1 Otolemur garnettii | reverse complement strand
ACCGAGCCACATTATTCTTAGTAAAGAAGCATCACAAGAACGGAGAAGCATGAATCCTATGTGCTCAATTTTGATATGAGGGCAATTAATGACAATTAATGACACAGTGGGGGTGGGGGAAGGGGAGAGCAGAGAGAGAAAGGAGGAGGGAGGGGTGGGGAAAGGAAGAGCAGAGCGAGAGAAGGAGGGAGGGGGTGGGGTCTTGGTGTGTGCCATACCTTTTAGGGGCAAGACACTATTGTAAGAGGGTCTTTACCTAACAAATGCAATCGGTGTAATGTGGTTTCTTGTACCCTCAATGAATCCCCAACAATAAAAAAATAAAAGAAATGAAAGAAACAAACACAAAGTATACATTCAAGGCTATCTGTTCTACTGCTGTGTGTAATTGTTAACAAAATGATTTATATAGTCAGGGATCGGTTCAGTGAAGGGTAGAAATTCATAAAGAGGGAGATCAAGTGGTGTTATAAAATTTAGGTCTGCATTTTCTATTTCTAAGTGAGAATAATTAGGTTATTGAATAGCATGTTTAGAGAAGAACAACCCTTTTGATGCTGATCTGCGTACCTATGATCATGGGCTTGTGTTTAGAAAAGTGCTGGCCAAGCAGGGTGTTTTCTAAGATGTTGTCAATGGTTGTCTGTGAATCAGGAAATTTCTAAACTTTTGCCCTTCGTCTGCACTTCCTTATATCGTGTTGTTTTTTTTTTCTTTTACATCAAATTGTATAGTTTTTGTTAGAAAATAGAAAGCCTTAACCTTAAAAAAGGGGCTTCTAAAAAATTTTATAATGAATATTGTGTAAATAAGAAACATTGAGCTACAATTTCCCATTTTCCCCATGTATTGTAACTTTAGGGGGGACTTTTGGGACACCCTATAGAACCAGGAATGAAAAAAGGCCAAATTTGAAAAGCTCTTAGAAACTTTTTTTTGGCTTCCACTACAATGAAATGTTAAAGACTACCCACCAAATAAAAAGAATGTCAGTATTTTCTATACTTTAAAAATTAGAAATCGGCACAAACAGTTGTGCACAATTTCCATCTACCATCCTTTAATCGTTAGAGGATTTTCACCATCTCTCTTGCAGTTTTATTTTTATTAGTGGTGTTTATCTTAAAGGTAACACTTCTGTAATAATTTAATTGTATAGAAGTGTTATAAAGCAAAAAGCAGAAGTCTCAAATCTCACTCCCCACTCAGAGATAGCCACTCATAAGGGGAAGACATTTGGACTTTATTGATTTTGTCCTTTTTGCAGAGGAATCTTTTTTTTAGGCTGATGGCTTTTATGGCTACTGTGATTTTGAGGGTGCTGGATTTTAAGACTTCTGTAAGTAGGGAGGAGGTGGTGAGAATAATCCAAGGTAAAAAGCCAGAAACCTGCTATTCTTGCTGAGGTTCAGAAGTTTGTGGTTTTTTAAAAAATGGTGTCTGTGTTTTTCATTGCATAATATTATTATAATTTTAAGCTTGAGGTAAGAAAACATATTTTATGAGGGACATCATTATCTAGGGACATACATTAAACATACAGAAAAGCTACTGTAATGATGTTCATGCAGCATTAGATATGGTTGGGAATGTGGATTAAAGAGAAAGCTAAAATAAAATAAATTCCAACACGAGTAGGCCATAAGCTGGGATATTTGAAAAATTCAGCTCTGTGCAAACATCATCACTGGCAGATAGGAGATCTTCCTGATCCTCCAGCTCCTCATTTGTGAATGGTGATTATCATACTCTCCACACCCTGTCTTTGTGAAGTTCAAAGGTTATCATGAACAGCAAGCTTTTGGTACAGGGCCCAACAGACATCAAGTGTCTAACAAATAGTTTAAGTCTTTTAGCTGCAGGATTTAGCATCTTCTAGGAATAAGTTGTAGTTGTCCGTGTCACCTATGAGCACCCAAATTTTTAATACTTCCTTCAAGGGAATTTAGAGAATTACACATGAGCTCTGCTTCTTCAACTAAGTGCCCTGAAAAGAATATACCCTTTTCCTGATGACTAAAGATCATCCATATAAATATTCAGCATTTGTATAACACTGTTCCTAATTTGTACTAATTCAGTATATAATACTGAATTCTTATCAATTCTTTATTTTATGTCATTAATTTCAATGTATTATGATTTTAGACTTATGAAGGTAACGGCCACAGTTCCTTCCTTCACTATATGGCCCCAGATGATGGTTTGATAACTTTTCTGCTTCCTTACCTTACTGTCAGCTTCCCTCTGCTGTGAATTTGCTTTCTTGTTTTACCTACGGTTGCTCGGGGAAGTATGCAGATTTCAGTTTAATTTCATAATCTTTTCTTTCCTGACTGTCAACGTTGGCCTCATGCTGATGACTAGCTCATTGCCTGAGTTTGCTCAGTGTGTCACTTTATAGCTGGTTTTGTGACCATATCTACAACCTGCCCACGTTGAAGGCATAGTAAACACTATCATGAAAGGGATAAAAGAGTTTGAAGGTTTCTTTCTTTCTTTCTTTTTTTTTTGGGGGGGGGTGGAGATCAGGTATTGCTCTATTGCCCAGACATGAGGGCAGTGGTGTCATTGTAGCTCATAGCAACCTCAAGTTCCTGAGTTCAAACAGTCTGCCTGCCTTAGACTTCCGAGTAGCTGGGACTACAGGCATACCATGCCCAGCTAGTTTTTTTGTTTTTAGTAGTGACAGAGTCTCACTATGTTGCTTAGGCTGACCTCCAGCTCCTGCCTTGGCCTCCCACAATGCTCGGATTATAGGCATGAGCCACCATGCCTGGCCCAGGAGTTTGACATTTGTCCTGAAGACAGCAGGCGACATGAGGATATAGTCATAAAGATCGAAGAGGAAAAAATATGGTTAGATTGTGTGGAGAATATATCACTTTGCCAGTAGGGGAGGATGGATCAGGTTGGTAAGAGTCTTGGGTAGAAGAGAGGAAGAATAAAAGGTTTAAGGGCAGCAACTAGGTTTTTCAAGAGCTTCAAAATCCAAACTTTAACATAAAGAAAATGGACCTTTGTTGAAGGAAGTTGGGGAGGGAGTGATGTGGTCATATTTGTGTTTTCCAGGGATCACCTTACCTGGGATAAGGAGGATAAGTTTAGCATTGATGGGGGTAGAGGGGAAAACCTGGAAACAGGGACAGAAACAGAAAAACTTGCAGTTACTTCAGGGGAAAATAACATGTATCTAAACCAAAGCAAGGCTGATGGGGACAAAGGAGGGATGGATTTCTGAAACCACAGGAAGTGGAGTCTGTCTTAACTGGACACATGAGGGAGAGGGACACAGCAGACTCAGAGATGCCTTTTGACTTTGTTGGGTGTATTCACCGAAGTCTTCATACTGTTAGCTTTTTGTCCACTAATAATTGGACAGAGATGTCCTTATATGCCTAGAGACAAAAATAAAAACACCTTTCTAGTCTTTATAAACTGGCTCTTTGTTAGTCCCGCCTTCAACGCTTAGCCAGGCAGGTTACAGCTCCGACTTGGCCTTCACTGTGTGTTTGAACATCAGACATAGGTGAAAGTTCAGTCTTCTCAGGTCTTCTTTGAGCATCCATCCATCCCTGGGCATGTGCATGGCCTCTGGATCCTTCCATATACTCAGAAGCTTTAGAAAACCCGCATACCACCATCTACCTCCTTCCTCAGCCTCTTACTTGCCAGGCTTTCTGTTCTATCTATTGCTTGCCTTGTCTATTACTCCTTGCCTTTGACAGCTATGGCTAGCGTATTTGCCTTTAAATTATTTCAGCCAGGGCTGCTCAGGAGGCTGCTGAAGCCCTGAAAAAAGTTCAAAGGCAGGCAAAATAGAGGCACACTTCTGAGCTGAACCCTCAGGGGCCATTCTGGGGTTTTCTTGCCTACAATTAAATGATACGTTTAGTCTATTCTGTAACTGGATATGTCTTTAAATGAGCCTTTTAACTTAGACTGGTTGCATTCCAGTATAGTTCACTAGAAGAACGGCAGCAATTGGGAAATAGAGTGCCAGGGATGGGAGGTGAGGAATTCAGAGCTTGGATTGGTGTGAGCTTCGTATGCTCTTCACTGAATCCCAACAAGATATTAATAGAAGCTTGTTCAACTGTTCAGAGAATGAGTGTGCTCAGCTTTACCTAACAGGGCCGTCAAGGAAGGGCTGACAGAGTTCCATCTTGACACAGGCCAAAGAATTCTAGCTGGGTCTAAGAAGACTGAAGCCAAATGTGGGAAGTCCTCCTACCATGCAGAAGGAACAAACGGTAGGGACACGGAAGTCTGAAACATCTATTATGCTTCAGAAAATGTAAGCAGTTGGCTGACGCACTTCACTGCAGCCTCTCATGGAACCACTGCCACATTCCTAGGAAACAGAACCTATTGTTATCCCCATTTTATGGGTGAGGAAACTCCCCCAGCTTCCAAGTACCTGGGGGAGATGGTCGAGGGCTCTTCATAGCAAATGTTGGACAATTACAGTCACCCCCATCCCCTGTCCAACACCACAAAACACAGCCTCGATTCTTTCCGGGCCTCCATGTTGCCCACATTGGGACACAAAGTCAGCCTATCCTTTGAGCTATCATTCTCCGGGCTAAGGTTCCTCACCACAGAAGTTTCTGTGGCCTTTTTCTGATACAGCTTTATTTGCAGTAGCTCTTTTAAGTGCTATGAGGTGGTTTTCCCAGTGGCTACAGCTGACCTACTTGTATCTACCTTCCCTACCTCAATAGCAGCCCAGCAGTACTCACCTCAGCCCTGGGTATTTGCCCTTAAATGGCACTGCTTGTGGGATGATGCTTAGCCACAAGCCTCTCATGCTGATTCTCTGCCTCCTCCTCCCAAACTAATTCTAATAACAGTGAGAATCTGTGGAGTTTTTCAGGATTCTGATGCTATGTTTCCACAGAAGCACAGTAGAACCTCCATAGGTGACCACCTTCTGACACTGACCACTTCCTTAAGTTGACCCAATTATCATAGACCAGACATGCACTACATGTATGTATGAGTACAGCAGGCCTAGTTCCTTATGGTGACCACCTCCATATGTTGACCAGTTTGTTACAGTCACTTGGATGGTCAACTTACAGAGGTTCTACTGTATTCTGTTTGGGGCACTTCCTGCTTCTGTTTGAACTAAGCAAATCTGATTTGCTATTCCATTTGCCAGAGCCTTCTTTCCAACCTCTAGGGCATCAATATATCTGCTGAGGCTTTCTTTCCTCCTGCCTTCCAGAGGTTTAAGAATGCCACAAGCTAGTAGATCCCTGCTAGCTTTCGTTTTTGCAGACATTCAACTGCCTTTAAGTGGTAAACTTCAGTCAATGAAATCATAGACCGCCTGTGGTTTGTCTAAAAACAATTCAAAATCCTTCTCTGGGGGCCTGGCATTATAGTCATGGAAAACACTCCAGTTCATTTGCCCTTCACAGAGTGTATTAGAAAGGACTCAATGAGAGAAGTAGAATCAGTAGAGTACATCTGTATCTATATCTCTACCTATCCTATACCTGCACCTATATCTCTGCATCTTCATCTCCACCACCATCTCTATCTATCAAGTTTATTACATGAAGTTGGCAATTGTGAGGTCTGGGTAAACAAGTCTGTATGGCAGGCAGTCAGGAAAGGAATATTCTGAATAAGTTGGAATCCACAGACATGGACTAAAGGTGAGATTCACAAGTGGAATTTCTTCTCTTTCTTGGGGAAGCTTTAGCACTGATTTTAAGGTAGACATTCTAACATTAAATTAGGACAACTCAGATTAATCAGGATACTCTATCTTATCTAGCATCAAATCATTATAGATTTTAATTATATTTACAAACTCCTTTTACAGTAACAACTAGATTAGTATTTGATTAAATAAATGGAAATTGGAGCCTAGCCAATTTGACACATCAGAAAACCATTGTAGGCTTGGCGCCCATAGTTCAGTTAGGGCGCTGGCCACATACACTGAGGCTGGTGGGTTCGTACCCTGCCTGGACCTGCTAAACAATGCAATTATAACAAAAAAATGGACGGGCATTGTGGCAGGTGCCTGTAGTCACAGTTAGTTGGGAGGCTGAGGCAAAAGAACCACTCATGCCCAAGAGTTTGAGATTGCTGTGAGCTATGATGCCACAGTACTCTACTGAGGGTAACATAGTGAGACTCTGTCTCAAAAAACAAAAAACAAAAAGAAAAAAGAAAATAAAAGAAAACCATTGCAAATATCATGAACCCAATTCCTAGAGAATTGTGCTCACGTAGCTGGACCCAAGCTAAAATTCTCTCTCTTTTTTTTTTGAGACAGGCTTTTACTCTTGCTCAGGCAATCTACTTGCCTCAGCCTCCCAGAGCACTAGGATTACAGGCGTGAACCACTACACCTAGTCCTAAAATTTTAATTTACCCATATAGCCTGCTATGGACTTCCCATCCTACTGAAGGGAAGGCGCAAATATTTTTTAAAATTCACTGTTTCTTTCTTTCTTTCTTT
>NW_003852647.1:295698-298344 GCF_000181295.1 Otolemur garnettii | reverse complement strand
AAAAAAAAAATAACACAGGTGAATTATCCTTCAGTGCTGTAGTTAACTCTGATGCATGTCTCACTGGGCTGAAATCAATATGTTGGCTGTACTATGTTCCTTTCTAGAGGCTCTAGAGAAGAATCCGTTCTCTTGCCTTTTCTAGCTTTTCGAAGCTGTCTACATTCCTTGGCCAATGGCCCACTTTCACTTGTAAAGCCAGCAATGGCCAGTTGAGTCTTCCTCATATCACATGACTCTGACATTAACTCTTCTGCTTCCCTCTTCCACTTTCAAGAAATCTTGTGATTCCTATGTAACCTACTCATATGTACCCCTATATTGATCTGGAATTTAAAAAAAATTGGAGACCACTCTCCTAAGTGAAGCATCACAAAAATGAAGAAACAAACACCAAAGGTACTCAGTGCTAAATTGGAACATTTACATGCTCACAAGAGAGTAAAAACTCAGTGCAACTCAAATGATGGGGAGGGGATGGGTAAATTCCTACCCAGCAAGTACATTGCATGGGTACATTACACACTTCCTGAGTGAAGGGCATACCTATAACTCAGCCTTTAATTCTATAAAAGCAAACTAAGTAACCTAATCATATGTACTCCTATGTTAATCTGAAATTAATAAAAAGAAATCTTGTAATTACATTAGGCCTTCCCAGATTATCCAGAATAGTCTTTCTATTTTAAAGTCAGCTTTTTAGCAACCATAATTCTATCTTCAGCCTTAATTCTTCTTTTCCAGGTAACAACTTATTCACAGGCTTTAAGGATTAGGACATGGACATCTTTGAGGAAGGCATTATTCTGCCTACCACACCATTTTGGAATGTGTTTTTTCCATGTAACAGCTTGTCCAGAATTTTTGGTATGCTCTCTTAAGAGCAGCAATAGAGAATCCTTGATTTCCCTCTCATATACACCCAGCATGGCGCCTCTCCAAGTGCCAAGTATCCATAGCAAAGTAATCTCAAAAACATTCTTCTTAGTGATGCCTCAGAGACCCTAACAGCCGGCGAGAGATAAATCTGTTTCCCAAGGGACCATTCTAGTAGGTTAGCAGCTGAGGAGGTATAGAAAGAAAAACTACTTTCTTAAAATATTTCAACTCAGTTAGGCTCCTAAAAGGTAACCCCTGTTTCCAAAGACACTGGCATGGAGGTAAAAATAGGGTCATAGAAATAATAAACTCAAATCAGTACTTCTCTGACTAAACCTCCACTGTTTTGATGATACCTCAGATCCCCGCCCCAGTGCCTCCTGAAGACTTCAGTGCCTACCTCAGGGATTTCTTGCATGTGCTCTGAAAAACAGTTTTTGTGTGTGTGTATGGTTTTGGCCGGGGCTGGGCTTGAACCTGCCACTCCCAGTATATGGGGCCGTCACCCTACTCCTTGATCCACAGGGGCCGCCTAAAAAGGTTTTTTTTTTTTTTTCCAGCTCAGTTCCCACTCACTGTGGTCATCCATGTCTCTTGGTGCCAACAACTGTGGCTGCTATACCAAAGACTGCGTCAGGGGCAGAGTCTCCCAGGACTGCAGTGGTCATTAGCACACTTCCCCATAGCTGAAGACAGTATCCAGTTCTGTCATTGATCTCACAGTACAAATGTGAGGACCTTATTCTTAAGTACAAATGTAGAAGACGGTTATTTAATCTTTAGGATTGACAGGGTTTTCTGCCTGACTTTCTAAATATCTTAGGAATTTGCTAGTCTGAGGCATAAGGAGAGGACAGGGTTGCACAGGCACAGCAAAGGCATGGTGAGAAGTCTCAGGTATTTGCGGCATTCACGTTATTCACAGACGAGTTACAGGGATACACAATCTTCCATAGACAATGGAATGACAACATGAACAATTCTGACAGCCAGGGAAGATCAAGAATTTAATGTTTGTGCCCAGGAAAGTACGTGAAACAGGAATAGATTTGAAGTCCATTATTTTAAGTAATTTAGCCATCTAAAGGTGGTAACACAAAACTCACTAGGTTGGAAAGAAACACTAAGTACTAGAACTCAAGAAAAATTCAATCCTGCCTTTGGCTAAATTCTTCTGAGCCTAAAATTTCAGTTTCTGTTCCCAGACTCCACAGTACTAGACTTGATTGATAGCAGTGCTTCTCCAAACTATAGGTGGCAAAGAACCCTGATTTTTAATTTTTTATTCTTCTTTTAGAGACAGGGTTTTGCTCTGTTACCCAGGCTGGAGTACAATGGCCCAATCATAGCTCATTGTAACCTTAAACAAGTAGGCTCAAGAAATCCTCTTGTTTCACACTCCTGAGTAACTGGGAACATAGGTATGTGCCCAGATAATTTAAAACAAAATTGTGTAGATATGGGTGTCTTGTTATATTGCCCAGGCTGGTCTCAAACTCCTGGCCTCAACCACTCCTCTAACCTCTGCTTCCCAAAGTACCAGGATTACAGGCATGAGACACTCACTGAACTTGGCCCAAGCCTTTTCAATTTTCAATCCAGTAAGGACAAATATCTCTGTAAATTACCTCAAAAATGAATTACTAGGCTCAGCGCCTGTGGCTCAAGTGGCTAAGGCGCCAGCCACATACACCTAAGGTGGCGGGTTCAAATCCAGCCCGGTTCGCCAAACAACAATGATGGCTGCAACCAAAAAATAGCCAGGCG
>NW_003852647.1:281729-295476 GCF_000181295.1 Otolemur garnettii | reverse complement strand
AAAAAAAAAAAAAAAAAAGAATTACTAGACTTCATACCCATTAAGATGGCTATTATACAAAAAACATTCAATAACAGGTATTGACAAGGAGAAATTGGAACTCTTATGTACTATTGGTAGGAATAAAAGATTGTGAAACTATTATGGAAAATAATCTGAAGGTTCTTGAAAATAATTAAAAAATAGAGTTACCATGTAATCCAATAATCCCACTTCTGGGTATATATTCAAAAGAATTGAAATCAGAGTGTCTTAGACCATTTGTGCTGCTAAAATAAAATGCCTGAGACTAGTAATTTATAAAGAACAGAAATTTATTTTTCACAGTTCTGGAAGCTGAGAAGTCCAAGATCAAGTTGCCAGCATTTGAAGTCTGTTGAGGTCCCAGTCCTCACTTCTCAGATGACACCTTGTTGCTCAATCCTCTGGAGGCAACAAATGCCATGATCTCATGTAGCAGAAGGGATGGCGGTGGTGGTGGGGGGTTAACCAACTCCCTCAGGAGCTTTTTTTTTTTTTTCCAGTGAGCAAAGTCGTCTTTAATTTGCTGACCTGGAAGGCTTGCTCTCCACTGTGGGCATGAGCTACATCTATTTACGTGGAATCATCGTACAGTATTTACAGCAAGATGCTACATACAGCATCATTCTGGATAGGCAAAGAAGGGGTTAAAAAAAAAGCTAGGGAACAAAGCTCTGAAATGAAATATAAGCAGAAATCTCAAGGGGTGGGGATAGGGAAGAGTAAGGGCCAAATCATGAGGTTAATGAGGTAGACATGAGGGAGGAAGAGGAAGCATCAAACTACCTATGTAGAGACACAGGGAAGAGTCCACTGGGACATAAAGTCTAAAAATAATGATTAGGAGTCTGAAAAAGGAAAAATCTGCCACAAGCCACCTCCGTGAGAAAAAAGAAGGCAGTTAGACAAAACTTCACAACTTCCCTACCAAAAAGCAATTCTGCTGATTAAATCCTGGATAGGGGACTTAGAATGTAAATAAGAGGGACACATAGACTTAGCCCCTTAAAATAGACTTAAGAGACACAAAGTAAAAAGTCAAAAGAGATACTGACAAGGAAAGAAGGAAAGAACAAATGCTTAGACATATCTGGATATTAGAATCATCCTACTGACTTCATGAGTCACCTATTATCACCTCATCTTTCCCCAAGCTTCTTCCTCTATCCCTAAGTCTCTGAAATTTAGCTTTAACCAAGGAGTGGAATTGGAAGAAAGCTGGTACATGGAGGATGATCCAAGATTCCATCTCGCCAATTCAGGCCCTCTCCTTTTCCTGTACCAGAATGTCAGGGCTCCAGTTGTAGCCAGGGACATATTAGGGTGAGAATAGACAGGGTGGAGGACATGAGGCCACAAAGCCCCATAATCCCAGGGCCACAGCGCCAGAGGCCTAGTTTGTCCAGCGGAATGAAGAGATCACAGGCATTTCTGACCACATCCAGCAGAAGTGGGGAATGACCTTGAAGGACTCAAGCCAGGAGCAGGACTTGGGGCAGAAACTTAAGAGCCAGTTGGGGTAGACCTCCTCCTGGTGTCCCTGATCCTCCAAATGCCCCAGTTTCAATTCCTTCTGAAATTCCTCCTCTAGAAGTCTTCAGTCACCGTCTATAAACTAAAGACTCTTGTTCCATCGGTAGGCAAATCTCATAAGCATCACGGCTCAAATTCATGACAAGGGAGAACAGATAGTACCTGAATGAACACTGGGCCCACTTCTCCTGATCCACACGGGGAGCCAGTCCAGGCTTTCCAGCCCACAGGATATTGTCACAGGCAAAGTACAAGGGTCGACTGAGGTGACTGACAGTGATGCAGAATCTCAGGACAACATCTGAGATGTGCACAGCATTTTTGGCTGACTCAAGGGCATCCGCAGAGTCACCCAGGCATAGAAGCTTTCTTCCAAGGCTCAAATGACCCTCCAGTTGTCGAATTTGTTTCTGTAACTCAGGACTGGCCCCATCTCTCTGCAGGGCATGGCCAAGAAGCAAGAATACTGAACAGCCCTACACAGCCGCTCCCAGGCCTGACTCTGAGCACTGAAACGGACCCAGGCATCCATGACTATGCCTGCCTCGGCTGTGCAGCTCTGCTGTGGCCCCACTTCCTGCCCCTGGTCACGCCTCCTGGACGACCCAACAGTGCCTCTTGCAAGGGACAAACATCCGAAGAGAAAGTGAGCATAGCAGGCCTTTGAAGTGGAATTTCAGGACTCGAACCTCTAGTCTCTGGCCTACATCCGCGAGTTACTGTGAGCATATCTCTGTCAGAGCATCCCATGACCACAGGATCTTATGCCCTTAGGATATTTAATAGGGGCCCTAATCCCATTCATGAGGGCTCTACTTCATAACTTAATTACCTCCTAAATGCCCCACTCCTCAGGACAACACAATGCAATATATTGATAATTAAGATTGTTAACATATGCATTTGGGGGGACACATTCACACCACTGCACAGGGTATCCCAGAGATATTTGCACGTCCATGTTCACTGTTGTATTAGTCACAATAGCCAAGAGGTGGAAGCAACCTGAATTTGCATCAGCAGATGAATAGATAAACCAAATGCAGTATCTACATACAATGGAATTTTATGTAGTCTTAAAAAGGAAGGAAACCCTGTCACATCACAACGTGGATTAATCTTGAGGTCATTATGCTAAGCAAAATAAGCCAGTCCCAATACAAGACCCAGTCATACAATACAAGACAAATACTGTATGATTCCACAAATATGAGGTATCTAAAGTGGTTAAAGTCATACAAACAGAAAGTAGAAGTTTGATCCATAGTGAGAGCAGACAGCAGCCCCAGAGAGCCCGGAGCAGTCCCACCATGGCTGTCAGCCTAGTTATTATCAAACCCCAGGAGAAGCCATAGCTGCCATAGCCAGCCTTAGTTACCAAAACTGCAACCATGAGCAGCAAGGTGCAGACCCAGCAGCTTCTCCCTGGCCCCTGCCCTCAGCACTGCTGACACCAAGCCCCATACCCTCAGCAGGGAGTGGTGGCCTGGGCAGCTTCACATTGGCAGTGCCAGCTGGCAGGGACAAGAAAATCATGGCAGTGAAGGTTTTGGGAACAGTAAAGTGGTTCGATATAAAAAATAGATAGGATTTCATCAACAGGAATGACAGCAAGGAAGATGTATTTGTACACCAGACTGCCATAAAAAAGATTAAGTCCCATCAAGTACTTTGACAGGGCAGGAGAGGGAGAGACTGTGGAGTTTGATGTTGTTGAAGGGGAAAAGGGTGCGGAGGAAGCAAATGTCACAGGCGCTGGTGGAGTTCCAGTTTAAAGTGGTGAATATGCAGTGGCCCATACACCTTGTAGATGTTATCCATGTTGCAGGGGTCCTCCAGGCAATTACCAGAAGAATTGCCAGAATAGTGAGAGTGGGGACTGTGATCAGAGAGTGCTCTGAAGGTCAAGCCCAACACTGCTCATCCTGCTGCAGGCAAAGTTTCACACCTTATTACACTGGGAGACCCTATGGGTGTGGATCACACTATTCCAACCCTACTCTGCAGGGAGAAGTAATGGAGGGTTCTGACAACCAGAGTGCAGGAGAACAAGGTAGACCAGTAAGACAGAATACATGTTGGGTTGTGGACCATGATTCTGTAGGGGCCTTCCTCACCGAAGGATGGTGGAGAGGATGGCAACGAACAGAATGAATGTTGTTACCCCCCACAACATGAATTGCCCATGCAGATGCCCAGAAAACCCTAAATCACAAGGTGACAAAAAGACAAAAGCCACTATCAGCTTTTTCAAATTCCTCTCCAGAGGCTGAGCAGGGTTGGGCTGTGTAAATGCCAGCTTACCAACTCTACTGTCATTTTGTTTAATCATTCAACAAGAAGAAACGAATATGAAATTCCATTAATCAAAAATGTATAAAAGTTTGGAGCTGAAATCCTTAAGTGCTTGGTTTTTGCCCATTGACCAGATAACTAGAACTATCTGCATTATCTATGCAAAAGGTTTTTTATTATTTTTACCTAAAGACATCATTTTTGGTAATAGCAACCATTTTTTTTAAGCCCAGTTTTTCTCATTATGTCTTTAAAGGTTTTTAAATTCTTTCCTACCTTGTCAAGTGGTGGGTTTTTTGTTTTCTTGTTTTTTTTTTTTTTCAGTTTTTGGTCAGGCTGGGTTTGAACCCACCACCTCCGGCATATGGGGCCAGCGACCTAAGTGGAGATTTTTTTTAAACTTCATTTTTAATTTGTCATAAAAGGGTGCAACATTTTTTCCAAAAAGTCGATAAACTGCAATCACCTGTTAATAAAAGTTATAATAATTTTAAAGAGAAAGAAAATAGGGCTGGGCACAGTGGCTCACACCTGTAATCCCAGCACTTGGGAGGCTGAGTTCAAGACCAGCCTGAGCCAGAGTGAGACCCCCGTCTCTAAAATATAGCCAGGTGTTGTGGTGGGTGCCTGTAGTCCCAGCTACTCAGGAGGCTGAGGCAAGAGGAACACTTGAGCCCAAGAGTTTGAGGTTGCTGTGAGCTGTGATGCCACTGCCATGGCATTCTACCAAGGGCGACAAAGTAAGACTGTGTCTTAAAAAAAAAAAGAGAGAGAGAGAGTAGTGGTTAACAGGGGCTTAGGGGAGGGGGGAAGGAGAGTTATTATTTAACGGTTATAGAGTTTCAGATCTTCAAGATGAAAACGTTCTGGATATCTGTTTCACAGCAATGTGAATATACTTAATACTACTGAGTTGTACACTTAAAATTGGTTAAGATGGTAACTTTTATGTGTTCTTTAGCACAAAAATATTTTAAAATAGTTTCTCTCTATTTGAAGACATTTTTAATCTGCTAGTATAATATAAAGAATTGAAAGGCCAGCTGGATGCAGTGGCTCACACTTGTAATCCCAGAACTCTGGGAGGCTGAGGCAGGAGGATCACTTGAGCACAGGACTTTGTGACCAGCCTGAGCAAGAGTGAGTATCTTTACTAAAAATAGAAAAATAAGCCAGGCATTATGGCAGGCACCTGTGGTCGCAGCTACTCTGGAGGCTGAAGCAGGAGTGCTTGAGCCCAGGAGTTTGAGGTTGCTGTGAGCTAGTCTGACCCCATGGCACTCTAGATTGGGCAACAGAGTTGAGATTCTGTTTCCAAAAAGAAAAAAAAAAGTTACAGGTGTATGCTCACTTAATAGATACACCTTCTTGGAAAGAGCATTGTGAATCACTGGAGAAGTAATGAGGGCCATTCAGAGTAAAGCAGAAGGTGATGAGGTGATCTACTTGGCAAGATCAGAAGGTATCTGCGGGAGGCATCCACACCTGGGGAAGGACGGCTGGAGAGAACCCTGGGGCTCCATACTCCCCTGCAGGCACTGAGGCCTGAGCTAGGAGGGGCCCACCACCACTGCAAACCCTCCAGACCCATCAGGGAGATACCTGGAGTCTGTGCAGCACCATTGCACTGGAGAGGGGGAACAGCAGGAACTTGGTGGCTCCTGTATTCAGGTTGCTACAACTGATGCCATTCCCGAGCTCTCAGGTCCAGAGTGCCAGGTCTACCCCTGCACTTAGCCTTGCTCGGTTGCCTCTGTGTGGTCCCAGACAGAGTAGGGAGGGAGCAGAGCGAGCAGACACTCTATTGTGCCCCATGACAGGGACCCAAGCACCCCTTCCCCCATTGGAGATCTGAGCAGAACAGGCACCACAGATGTCACCTGAGACACCCTGAAGAAATTGTCTCTGTAGGACCTGGAGATGGGGACAACCCTGGTTATCATCAGCCTGGCCACGCACCTTTAACCCTTTGACCTCCACCTGGTCCCGTGGCTCTGCCTTCATGGTTCCTGCGCCGCTGCCCAGCCCTACAGTCCTGACTCTGGTGCTCTACTGGGGCCCCAGAGCCCTGGTTCTGGGTTTCCCTACTGCTGACAGGCACTGAGGCTCTGCCCCCGAGATTTCAGCACCACAGGAAGGCCTGAATAATTATTCTTGTTAGGAATCATTGTTCCTCATCTTTACTCAGGGGCTGTAGAGATTTCAGCAGCTACTTCCATGTTATTCTAATAACCTGATGCAGACATCAAAGGGCACAAACAACTTAAGCAATCTATGTCCCAAATTGCACTGTGCTCTGTGTGTGGAAATCTAGAAGGAGCACGAGAGATTGCTTGAGATGGGTCTCTAATTCTTAAAACCTCACCCGACAGGTGAAGGCTTTCTTTCTTTCTGATCAACAGCAATAGGTAGCTAGTAATAACCTATCCCAGCTGATGTCACCGGCACAGGAAGCACTGCCCTCTCTCCCAGCAGACTGATGCAGCTCGCATTCAAGGATTATGTATCATTCTGGCCATTAAAGGCATACCTACCTATTTGTGGCATCTATATCTATATCTGTATCTATCTATGTATGTGTGTGTATATATGTGTGTATCTATACACACACGCACGCACACACACACACACACACACACACACACATATATATAGCTCACGAACATTCAAATTTTACCAGCCTTCCTTTTTACTTCCACAACTGGAGACATGTAGGGACCTGAACTTTGAAAACGCTGATAGCAGTTCTTTATCATAAATCACTCATCTCTAGAAAACCAAGTCTTAAAAAGCTGCAAGTTATTTTACTTGTAGACTGCTGCTCCCCTGGCACATACTCGAATCTCATTCATGCTGAGAAAAATACCTGGTACTAGCTAGAGGTCCCTCCCCACCCTCTCCTGCTCAGTAGGGTCTGAGAGTCCTGAGGCAAAACTGTCATGACTCAGAAGTTTAGATTTCATAGAATGAAACCCAAGAGAAGGGAAGAAGGTCTGGGATTTGTTTCCTTCTCTCCTCACGTCCATCTGCCATTTGACTTGCGTTTCAGATGTGCATAGGCCCCAATTAAATATTTTGGGCCAGTCTGCTGCTTTATTAAAAGGTTTTGTTCTGTAAAATTTGGATCCAGTCAAAAGGCCACACTCAAGGGTCCAGAAAGGCACATGTGGCTCAAGGTCACAGGTTACCCACCAGGACTAGAATGAGGAATGTGTTGGGGGTCAGGGAATAAGTAAGTAGTGGGGACAGGCTTCACTCCAGTTCTGGAGGAATTTGGTGTTAAGTAAATGTTTGCATCCCCTCCTAAATTCATATGCTGAAGTCTTAACCCCTAATGTAATGATATTAGGAGATGAGGCCTTTAGGAGATGCTTGAGTTACAAGGGCAGAACCCTCATGAATAGGGTTAGTGCCCATCTAAGACAAGACACAGGGCTCACACCTGTAATCTCAGCACTGTTGAGGCTGAGGTGGAAGGATCACTTGCAGCCAAGAGTTCCATCCTGGCCTGGGCAATATACCCTGTCTTTAAAAAAATAAAAATAAAAATTAGCCAGGCATGGTGGCACATGCCGATAGTTCTAGCTACTCTAGATGCTGAGGCAGGAGGATCACTTCAGCCAAGGAGTTCAAGGTTATAGTAAGCTATGAAGGTGTCACCACACTCCAGCCTGGGGGACATGGCAAGACCCTGTTCTAAAGAAAGAGAGAGTGAAAGAGAAAAGACATGGAGGAGCTGTCTGTTTTTCTTTCTCCACCATGTAAGAATACAGCAAGAAGACAGCCATCAGCAGAGGCGGATTACGCTGGTACCCTGATCTGTTACTTGCAGCCTCCAGAACCATGAGAAATGAATGTTTTTTGTTTAAGCCACCCAGGTTGTGGTTTGTTATACCGGTAGCAGCCTGAGCTAAGACAGTAAGGAACTAAGTCATGGATTTAGATGTAGGAACTTGAGACAGGGGCCCTGTTATGAGGATTAGGCATAAGTCTGGGGCTTAATCCCAGAAATAAAAGCATGCGCCTGGCCTCTGGGAAAGAGGGGGATCTGTCACAGGATACAATTGACAAGAACAGGGTATGAATCCATGAACTAAGAGTCAGTTAACCTGGCTATTAACCTTGGGTTTCCTATTTAATAGCTGTATGGCTTTGTACATATCATCATGAACCTTACTTACTTCGTTGGTAGAATAACGTTTCCTCATGTCAGTGGATTTTCGCTTCTGGGAGCCCAAAGCTACCATCGAGCCATGCCTCTCAAACTCCACCGGGCACTTGAATCACTGGGGGGTCTTGGTAAAACACAAGTCTATCCTGATTTAGTATGCTTCTTGTCCCTGGACCACTCTTTGAGTAGCAACCATGGGACCACAGAAGTGGCTCAGGGGTTCTCTTTACTGGTAGAGACCAAAGGCCAGCATTCACCATGTCCTCTGCAGCTTCAGCAGAACTTTGAAAGTTGGACATGCACAAAGTGATGTGCATATTTTTCCTTTCCTTTCCTTTTCTTTTCTTTCCTTTTTTTTCTTTTCTTTTCCTTCCTTTCTCTCTCCCTCCCTTCCTTCCTTCCTTTCTTTTTTTCGAGACAGATTCTCACTTTACCACCCTTGGTAGAGTGCTATGGCATCCCAGCTCACAGCAACCTCAAACTCTCGAACTCAAGCAATTATTTTTTTTTTTGAGACAGAGCCTCAAGCTGTCCCCCTGGGTAGAGTTCCGTGGCATTACAGCTCACAGCAACCTCCAACTCCTGGGCTCAAGCGAGTCTCCTGCCTCAGCCTCCCAAGTAGCTGGGACCACAGGCGCCCACCACAACGCCTGGCTATTTTTTGGTTGCAGCCATCATTGTTATTTGGTGGGCCTGGGTTGGATTTGAACCCGCCACTTTAGGTGTATGTGGCTGGCGCCTTAGCCACTTGAGCCACAGGTGCCGAGCGACTCAAGCAATTCTTTTGCCTCACCCTCCTGAGTAGCTGGGACGCGATAGGTGCCTGCCACAAAGCCCAGCTATTTTTTAGGGACAGAGTCTCCTTCTTGCTCAGCCTGGTCTTGCACTCCTGAGCTCAGGTGATCCACCCGTGTCAGCTCCCCAGAGTGCTAGGATTACAGGCGTGAGTCACGGCCCTGCCTGGCTTCCTTTTCTTTCTTTCTTTTTCTTTTTTTCTGATGTGCACATTTTTTCAAGTATTTAGTTGTGGAAAGACCAGATGATGGAGACATGGTTTGACAACAGTTCCTAGGGAAAAGGCCATGGGAATTTGAGCTGACCACAGAGTAGATAAGGGTGGATGGTGCCATGGGACTGCTAAATCAGCCAACACATTGTAACTACGTTTAGAGCAGTGGTTCTCAGCCTTCCTAATGCTGGGACCCTTTAATACAGTTCCTCATGTTGTGGTGACCTCCAACCATATAGCAACGAAAATAATTTTATGGCTGGGGGTCACCACAACATGAGGAACTGTATTAAAGGGTTGCAGCATTAGGAAGGTTGAGAACCACTGCCCTAGAGGAACTTGTAAGAGAGACATCATTAAGAGGCTTGCAGGAAACCAAAGGTTCAGGCACACAAGGACTTGGACATTTCCAGCATAGCAGTGACCAGCAGAGGAAGATGCAGCTTCAGGGATGCTCACTAGTTATTTATTTATTTATTTTTTTTTTTTTGAGTCATTGAGACGGTCTTACTCTGTCACTCTGGGTAGTGTGCCATGGCATTGTCACCATAGCTCACAGCAACTTCAAACTCTTAGGCTCAAGTGATCCTCTTGCCTCAGCGTCCCAAGCAGCTTGCCTACAGCCCCCCCTCCCCTGCCAACACTCAGCTACTTTTTCCATTTTTAGTAGAGAAGGGGTCCCACTCTTGCTCAGTCTGGTCTCAAACTTCTGAGCTCAAGCAATCGTCCTGCCTCGGCCTCCCAGAGTGCTAGGATTACAGGGGTGAGTGATCACGCTGGGCTGGGAAGCTCACTGTTGATTTACATAAGTTGTAGTACAACCACCAAAGTCATGAGAATGTCTGTTTTCCAAATCAGAAAAAAAATGTAGATAGTAGAATTCTCCCTATTTTATGTTTTCTTTTTCTCTCCCTTTCTTTTTCTGAAATCTTCAGTGTCTGCTATTCCTGTCTGCAAATGAGGGCTGGTGGGGGAGAAATAGATGGACCAGGCTCAGACAAGGCAGCATGAATGTTAGTTGTTTCCGGGACAAGAGTGTGTGCCGTGCTGTTGTTCTGCTCTTACTACAGCAGCCTCCAGATATGGGCAAGGCACTTACACATACATGGCCATGTTTAATTCCCACAGCAGCCTGTGGGATGGGTGTTAAACATTCTAATTTCCTCCAGTCATGACCTTGAGGCCAGGAGGGGTTGAGTAATACTCCCACAATCCCTTGTTAAGTTACAGAACTGAACAATAAAGCTTGTGCTCTTGATCACTGACACAGTGCTGCCTTTTGGGCATCCCTGAGACTTGGTATAACTAGCCACAAATAAAGCTAAGAGCTAATAAAGACTAGTTCTCATTTACTGACTTCTCTCATACTAAATGTTTATTTCTTCATGTGCATTATTTTGTGGATGCCTCATAGAACTTTACTGATGATTTAATGAATTACTAATCATTTTATGAATGAGGAAAGGAAAGCCCACAGAGGGTGGGGGACCTGGCCAAAGTCGCCCAGCTCATAAGCTAAAGGGCCAGGATTCAGACCCAGCTGGTTTCCACCTGTAAAGCCTGCTCGAACACACTGCGCCTAGTTTAAAACATCGTTGAACCTCTTGCAGTATTTGCTATGTTTTGAAAATCCCCCTGTGAGTTATCTGGGTAGCAGGCTGTTCAGTTCTGTTTGCAAATCACTGTCACAGAGCGTGTAGGAATCAAAAGCACATAACCAACGCATAGGTTCTTATTTGCTTATGATCTTGCACCTCGTACAAGTTTTGAAGCCTATTTATCTCATCCTTACAGTTTATTCATTTGCAGAAAGCTGATTTTGTCAAAGTCGTGTTGAAATACTCCTTTTGCCTGCTCAAGTCTGGCTTGCTAATGAGAATAGCGCCATCTCCTGGCAACTCTTTTGAACTACATCCAAAGGCCCTTGGGGAGGAGGTTGCTGAAGCCTTCAGCAAGAGAAATGGTCACTGCTGCAAGGGTTTTGTTTGTTTGTTTGAGACGGAGTCTCACTTTGTCACTCTCAGTAGAGTGCTGGTGGTGTCATAGCTAACAGCAACCTCAAACTCTTGGGCTCAAGTTATTCTCTTGCTTCAACCTCCCAAGTAGTTGGGACTACAGGTGCTTGCCACAAGGCCCAGCTATTTTTTGGCTCAGGTTGGTCTCCAACTCGTGAGTTCAGGCAACCACCTGCCTCGGCCTCCCAAGTGCTGGAATTACAGGCGTGAGCCACTGTGCCTGGCTTGCAAGGCAGGTTTTGGTAAGTGGAAGAGAAAAAAGGCCACGAGGTTGTGGGGTACAGAAACGGTGTAAGTGGGTGTCAGTGGGAGACTGCAGGGTCTCAGCTTTAGCCATTTTGCTGTGACTCCCAGGGGGATGTGGTCTGACATTTTTCCTGTGTCAAGCTAAACTTGACATCAGGAAAAAGTGAACCAGCGGTGCAACCTGGACCTGCAGTCATTCCCAGGTGACAAGTGTGGAGAGTTGCCATCACCTTGAAAAGTCAGAGAGAGAAAGTAGGAAATGGAAGGGAGATGAACCTGCCAGGTTCAAAGGGTTCAAACATCACCAGGCACTGTCACCATTGCTTTCTCCTCACGCACTGCTGTGCCCATGGGGCAGAGGGGGAGACAGGTACGGAGGGGCGCAGGGACATTCCCATGTTCCTAGAGCTGGTGAGCCCAGGAGCTGAACTTCCAAACCATCTTTTGAGCCCATGGCAGGCCTCTGCCCTCTGCACTCCAGCTGGCTAAAGCCTGTAGAAGAGGGAAGTAGGAAAAGACACACGGGAAACACTACAGAGGGCCTGGGGCAAGGCTTCACATCACATCTGAATAAAAACTGCTTTAACCAGAGCTTGGATTAGCCATGTCTTCCCCTGGTAAGGCCTTTAGAAAGACATCCCAGAAAAAGTTGTCCAGAATGCACCTGCAGAACATGGCGGGGGAATTGCCTTCCAGCTGTGTTAGGTGCAGCCTCTGGGATTGTTGTTGCATGTGCCCTAACACTTTTTTTTTTTTTTTGACATGCATGATTTGAAAAAAGAGATCTTTGGGTACTGGTCTCTGGGAACTGGGAAGGCCATCTTGCAGCTCTGCTGATCTGGGCAGTCCGGCTTTTCTGATTTAACCTTGCCCTGGAGATAGTGATGGTGTCCATAGCCCAGACTAGTTCCTTGGTAAGGCAGGGGGTGGATTCCTGCTGGGGGAGCCCTAACACACATGGGCACCTCCTGCTCTGCATTCAGGTGTGCCCTGTGAGCGCCTCTTCTAACTGCCTGCATGGGAATCTGTGCCCAGGACCTATTGCAGGGTTAGAGGGGCAGGGAACAAGTCTGGAGTCCATTTTCAGGGTATCTTGAAGGCCATTCCTGGAGCTTGAAGCCCCTCTGACTTTGCAAGCACTGGGGGTATGTGGTATGAATGGGTTTGTGGGGAAGGAAGGTTCAGTGAATGAGGACACCTCACTCCTGATTCTGTGGGCGGGGTGTCATTAGGGGAAGAGCAGCTTTGGTTGTAAAGGGGCACTCTGGTGGCCACAGAGAGAGCCTTCTGAGAAATGGCTGGTGCTAGAGCATGGGTCAATCTGGAGTCAGAGGCCTTGGGAACTGCTCTGCAGAACTGGGAGAGGGAGGGCCCAAAGTTGAGCCTGGATCTAGGTAGCTGAGTTGGGACAAATGGCAACAGTGACCGGTGTGTGTGCCACTGTTGGCATGGCAGCAGCGGGCCAGCTGATCAGATACAGTGATACAGATACAGTGAGACCATCTCCCAGTCTTAGGGCCTGGGGGGCAAGCCCTTGGAAGTTCCAGCTGGCTGGTCCCTCTGAATCTCTGAGGGTCTGGTCACCCTGCTGGAGGGACTCAACATATGCTCTCCATCAGGGTGATATTGGAGCTTGTGTTGAGGTAGCTTCTCTCCACTGCCTAGAGTTCTGCTTACCCCTCCGATCCTCTTTCTGGGAGGAACTGGGCACATGAGATGATGTAGGGTTGGGTCCCAGAGGGAGCAGGCATTCACATGTGGCCAGCATCCAATGTGCCTACAAGACCAGGACATCCATGTGCAAGGAGAAGGCCCCAGCGTCAGAGCAGGAACCCAGGCCAAGGGCAATGTGGGCAAGCCTGCTGGGTGGGAGGAGCTTTCTGCTCTTCCTATAAAGTGCAGGCGGCAAGGACAGTCAGGAAGTCTGTGCTGCTTTCCATGGGCAGGCAGGTGAGGATGTGGCCAGACTGGTTCTGAGGACATGGTCATTCACTAGAGATCCCCACTGTCTGTCTGAGATGCTCTAATGGGGAAAGATCTGAGTGCTGGAATTGCTTGGAAGCTAATGGGATGGGGCTACTTTTGTGAGCTTTTAATATTAGAGGGCAGAGCAAGGGCTGTAGGGGATTGAATGAAAGGCCAGGAGACAGGTTCATGTATGGGAGAGGCCCCATGGTAAAGCAAAATATACATCAGAAAGTATGCTCTAAAGAAAGAAAATTCCTGGCCCAAAGCCAAAACTCACCATCAGGGTAGCTTCAGGAGAGTTTTGTGTCTATTCAAACGAGCTGTATAAAAAGGATGTGTCTGTCAGTGATGCTGAGAAAAATAAAGATACAGAGATTGACATCTACTCTTGTTGAACTAATAGCAGATCAAAGATGAGTCACGATTCTCTGCTCTAGGCTTGGCGCCTGTGGCTCAAGCGGCTAAGGCGCCAGCCACATACACCTAAGG
>NW_003852647.1:275394-281568 GCF_000181295.1 Otolemur garnettii | reverse complement strand
AGCACTTTACCCAGGGGGACAGCTTGAGGCTCTGTCTCAAAAAAAAAAAAAAAAAAAACCCATTCTCTGCTCTAAGGACAGGCGCGGTGGCTCACTCCTGTAATCCTAGCACTCTGGGAGGCCAAGGTGGGTGGGTTGCTTGAACTCAGGGGTTCTAGACTAGCCTGAGCCAGAGTGAGACCTCATCTCTAAAAATAACTGGGCACTGTGGCAGGCCCCTGTAGCCCCAGCTACTTGGGAGGCTGAGGCAAGAGAATCACTTGAGCCCAAGAGTTTGAGGTTGCTGTGAATTGACACTACAGCACTCTACCAAGGGTGACAAAGTGAGACTGTCTCAAAAAAAAATAAATTCTCTGTTCTATACATGCCCTATTTATTATTCTCTATAATGGTAGTACCTTCAAAGGATAGAGACATGGCTGGAATCTTCTGTGTCCTCCTGCTGCTCTTCCTCCTGAGCAGGAGAGGATTGCTGTCCACTTGCTCTTGGCTTAACAGTATAAAGTATCTCCTTCCTTTCTTATCTAGAATTGATATTAGAAAACTGTGATCTATTTTGTTCCTGAATATTCATTTAATTGTCTTGTTACTATCACAGGTTTGGGGTTACGAATCGTGTGATGAATGCTCTCTTGTCTTCAAGTTGAGAAAAATACATGTGAGTACCCTGCCATGCATAATTAAGTAGGTCAAGGAGGACAAGAGGGCATTTTCTGTCCCTGCTTTGACCTCATTGCTGGGACTGGGTGCATAGCTGGACCCTCATAAACTCTCTGAGAGTGTATGAATGATGCCCTGGACACGGCTTTGAGCCATGAACCCCAGGGGGTAGAGTGGGTTGTGTGTCCGTGTATCACCACCTTCAGGCTGCTTTACTCGCGGTGGAACATGAAAGGGAGGTGAAGGGGAGCTGGCACGTAGAGGTCACACGGCAGGAGGGCAGAAGCAAGACAGAAAGAGGAGGGAGGTGCCGAGCCCCACCTCCAACACTGGGGATAAAATTTCAGTGTGAGACTTGGAGGAGACAAATATCAAAAACATCACATAGAATATCTTTCTTCATTTCTTAACTTTTCATCTCTTAACTTTCAGTTTATGTGTGTCCTTATAGATGAAATGAATCTCTGTACGGAGTGCATAGTTGGGTTTTTTTCCTTGAATCGATGCAGCTGCTCTGTTTTTTGATTGGAGTATTTACTCCACTTATATTTAAGGCAATTACTGACATACAAGGCTTTGCTACTTTCATTTTAGTAATTGTGTTCTCATTGTTCTATAGATCTTCTGTTCCTTTCTTTCACTCTTGTGGTCTTCCTTTGTGACTAAGTGATTTTCTCTAACAGTATGCTTTTATTCCCTTTTTTTGATATTTTGTGTATCCACTGTACATTTTAGCTTAATGGTTACCATGACTCTCACCAAAAAAAAAAAAAAAATCTTGTAGTTATAACAGGCTATTTTTTTTTTTTAACCACTCTGTCACCCTCAGTAGAGTACCATGGCATCATAGCTAAAAGCAACCTCAAACTCCTGGGCTCAAATGATCTTCTTACCTCAGCATCCCTAGTAGTTTTTTTGTTTGTTTGTTTGTTTGTTTTTGAGACAGAGTCTCAAGCTGTCACCCGAGGTAGAGTGCCATGGAGTCACAGTTCACAGCACCTCAAACTCTTGGGCTTAAGAGATTCTCTTACCTCAGCCTCCCAAGTAGCTGGGACTACAGGTACCTGCTACAACCCCTGGCTACTTTTTGGTTGTAGTTGTCATTGTTGTTTGGCAGGCCCAGGCTGGGTTCGAATCCACCAACTCCAGTGTATGGGGCTGGCACCCTAGTCCCTAAGCCACAGGCACCGAGCCCCTAGTAGTTCAGACTACAGGAACCTGCCACAATGCCTGGCTAGTGTTTCCGTGTCTTTTTGTTTTGTTTTTTTGAGTTATAGTCTCACTTTGTTGCCCTCAGTTGAGAGCTGAGGCATCATAACTTACAACAAACTTAGACTCCTGAACTCAAGTGATTCTCTTGCCTCAGCTTCCTAAGTAGCTGGTACTATAGGCACCTGCCACAATGCATGGCTAGTTTTTCTATTTTTTGGTAAAGATGGGGTCTTGCTCTTATTCAGGCTGGTCTCGAACTCCACCCTCCTTGGCCTCCCAGAGTGCTAGGATTACAGACCACTGTACCCAGCTATAACAGTCTATTTTAAACTGTTAACAACTACCTTTGATTGCATAAAAAACTCTACACTTTTACTTCATTCCTCCACATTTTACATTTTTGTCTCTTAACTTTCATACTAAAGACATAAGTGATTTACACACCACCATCACAGTATTATTCTGAATTTAACTGGATACTTACTTTTACCAGTAAGTTTTATACTTTTTATGAGGTTTTTTTTTTCCTTTGAGGCAGAGTTCTGCCCTGTCACCCCGGTTAGAGTCACCATGGCATGATCATAACTCATTGCAACCTCAAACTCCTGAGCTCAAGTAATTCTCCTGTCTCAGCATCCTAAGTAGCTGGGACTACAGGTGCCTACCACTACATCTGCCTAAATTTTTCTATTTTTTTTTTTGTAGAGATAGGGTCTCGCTGTTGTCTAGGCTGATCTTGAACTTCTGGCCTAAAGCAATTCTCCCATCTTAGCCTCCCAAAGTGCTAGGATTATGGGTGTGAGCCACCACACCATGGAGTTTCCTGTCACGACCTGTCGGGCTCTTATGGCCCTGGTCTCGGTTAGTGCAGGAAGGAACCAGGCGAGAGGCGGATTAAAAGCACAAGCTCGTGGAAGGTGGGCTAGCCCTTACTTTCCGGGTAGTCCCAAGCAACCTCCGCACCAGCCTTTTATTGAAAGGGAATGATACAGGTGAGGGGAGTAATTAACAATGACTACATGCTGAGGGCACGGGCTCCTCCCACAAGGAACTCCTGTGGAGGAATGGCCCGAGGTCCACGCCTCAGCTGCAGATCATCTTGCTCGGATGTCATCTGGCTCTTGGCGTCTCCTACAGTTTCATATGTTTTTGTGTTATAAATTAGCATTCTTTTTTTTCAGCTTGAAGAACTCTTTTTAGCATTTAGTGGTGTAAGACAAGTTTGGTGGTGATAAACTTGGCTTTTGTTTGGGAAAGTCTTTATCCTTCCTTCATTTATGAAGGACAGCTTTGCTGGGTACAGTACAGTTGATGCATGAAAAAAATCAAGTTTGAACTGTGTGGGTCCACTTATACATGAATTCTTTTCAACCAAACATAGATCAAAAATACTGTTCTCACTGGATGCAAACCCCACATTTATGGAGGGCAAACTTTTCCAATATGTATGTTCTGCAAGGCCCACAGCACGACTTCAGTATGCATGGATTTGGCTGTACACGGGGGTCCTGGAACCAATCCCCTACGTAATCTTAGGGATGACTACATTATTTGTTGGCAGCATTTTTTCCTTCATCACTTCTGGGCAGAACATCTCGTGTGATCCAAGGCAGGTCTTGCTGCAGGAGTCCTGAGGAAGGCTGGCCAGGTAGGTGGGTCAGCAGGTGAGCCTGGTGCCTATGTCTATGGAGTTGGGACTGAAGCTTGGATCCACTGGGGTAGACCTGTTCATTGTGTCTTCAGGGATAGGCCTGGATCCTGGATTCAAAAGGACTGGCCTGGATCTTGTATCTGTGGGGGTTGGCGTGAAGCCTGGGTCCACAAGGGCTAAATAGCTTTGGGGTGGGCCTTGAGCCTGAATCTACAGGGGATGGCTAGGTGCTGGGATGGGTATGATGCCTGGGTCCACTGGGATGGGCTTGGAGCCTGAGTCTGTGGGGAATGGCCCGGTGTTGGAGCAGGTTGAGTGCTTGGGACTACCAGTATGGGCCTACAGCCTGAATCCACAGAAGCTGGCCTAGAACCTGGGTCTGCAGTTGTGGTCTTGGAGCCTCAGTCCATGGGGTGGGTCTAGCTTGGTCCCAGGATACACTGGGATGGCCTGAACCTTGCGTTGGCTAGAGTAGAGCCAGGTCCTCTGTAACCTGTGGCCCTATTAATGGCCTTGACCCTAGTCTTCAAGGGCTGGGTCTATAGCCCAGGATTTTTACTGCTGGCTTGGTGCCTGGAGCCACTGTGGCTGGTCTAAAGCCTAGGGCCATGGAGCAAACCTGGAGCATGTCTCCACTGATGCCTGCTTGAAAGTGAGTATTCAGGTGCTGTATTAAGAGCTAGGTCTGGGTAGGCACCTGTGGCTCAAGTGGCTAAGGCGCCAGCCACATACACCTAAGGTGGTGAGTTTGAATCCAGCCCAGGCCTGCCAAATAACAATGATAGCTGCAACCAAAAAAAAAAAAAAAAAACAGAGCTAGGTCTGCAAGGGCTGGCCTGTGTTCTGGGACCTCAGCAAATGGCTTTGAATTTGGATACACAAGTCCTGGCAGTCCTGGAGCCAGCGTTCATGAGGTCTGATTCAGTGTTCAGGTCTACTGGGACAAGTCTAGCTCCTGGGTCTGCTGGAGTATGGTACCACAGGAGCTGGTCTGCAGGGTGGTGCTGTGGAAACTGACTTGAAACTGAATAGGCCTGAACTCTTTGTTCACAGATACCCAGGTGTTTGAGACCAGGGGTGATAACTTGGCACTGGGACAGGCCTGAAGCCTAGAATCACAGTGGCTGGCTTGGGTAGGCAACAACATCCAACCACTGTGTAAGTTTGGATCTTATTATCTGCAGTGGCTGGCCTGAAGGCTAGGTCTGGGAGTGGAGGCTGGTGATTAGGGATGGGGGAACCAGCCTAATGATGGGGAGGACCTAAAGCCTGGACCCATGGGAACCAGCTTGGTGCTGGGGTGGTCCCGAGCCCAGCATTGCTGGAGCCAGCCTGGTCCTAAGGTCTGTGAGATCAGGCCTGATACTCAGGTGGGCCTAAAGCCCATGGCTGCAGGAGCCTGCTTGGCACTAGGGCCAGTCTAGAGTCTGGGGCCTCTGGGGTTATAGCCTGGTATGTAGGAGATGCCTGAAAAGAAAGACCTTGGTACTAAGGGAATGGGGACAGGATTGGTCTTGTTATAAAGCATGAGAGCACATGAGCACATCATTGCTTGGCAGTCTCCACATGTAAATAGCCACGGGAGAAGTTAGTTGGGGTTCCTGCTCCTACTAAGACTGACGGCTGCACCGTTGAGGTGCTCCAGCATCTCTGACCTGACTGAGACAACTGGCTCCTCCTGATGGGGAGCCTTACCTGACTGAGATAACAGGCTCCCCGGCCCTTATGGAGAACCATACCCCGAGCAAGCTTGTACAGCGGTCCGCATCCTGGCAGTTTCATGGGCCAGGGCCAGCGACCTAGCGACCCAGCTGTGACATGGTGCTGGTGCTGGGGTAAGTGAGTCAACTTGGAAAGCTCAGAGCCTGAAGCTGCAGAATCTTACCTGACAATGGGAAGGCTTAAAGGCTCATTGTGCAGGTGCTGGCCTGAAGTGTAAGCCTGCAGGGCGGGCCTGGTGCTGGGAAGACCTGGAGCCTGTACCTGCATGGTTAAGCCTGATTACTATGGCTGAAGGTGCACTATGGCTTGGTTCAGTGGTGGGCCTGGAGTCTTAGACCATCAGAGTCTACCTGATGCTGCCTTCTCCTGGGGCAGGCCCAGTCTGGCTCTGGACTTGGAACTCTTAACTATGGCCCTTCGCTGCCTCTTGTGTTTAGCCACCATGCTATATAGACAAATAGTGAGCCAGGATGTGAACCTGGGCGTTCTGCCACCAGAATCATGCACAGGTAATCATTATGCTCTGCTGTCATCTGTATCTCAAATCTAGGCTATTCTGCTTCTAGAAGTAGCTAATTATCTACCATATCTTCTCTGGCCGGACTTATTTTTAGTGGTTGTTTGCTTTTAAGATTAACTAATGTAGGCCAGGTGTGGTGGGTCTTGCCTGTAATCCTAGCACTCTGAGAGGCAGAGGAGGATGGATTGCTTGATCTCAGGACTTTGAGACCAGCCTGAGCAAGAGCCAAACCCATCTCTACTAAAAATAGAAAAATTGGCATTGTGGCATGTACCTGTAGTCCCAGCTACTCAGGAGGCTGAGGCAAAAGGATTGCTTAAGCACAAGAGTTTGAGTTTGCTGTGAGCTATGCTGATGCCACAGCACTCAACCCCAGGGCAACAGAGTAAGACTCTATCTCAAAAAAAAA
>NW_003852647.1:272478-275315 GCF_000181295.1 Otolemur garnettii | reverse complement strand
TATGGCTTGATTAATGAATTGATCTACTTCAGTGGTGATCTTGTGGCTGCCAATGTGTCTGTAGCTGCCCAAAAAGTTGCTGTAGTTGTGGGAAAAGGTAAAACATCTCATGGATTGAAAGCAATCTAAGTAAGATTAGCATGAGTCTGGGGACAGTGTCTTATCCTAGGGGCTTTCAGTTTTGCATTTCTTCTATTAATCCAGCCTCCCTAATGCAGAGTAGATGTGGAGTAGAACTTGAAGTCCTACCCCCCCCCCGACTGTGCATGTTGTTTTGTTCTAATTTTTGTAATGATTTGTGTTTTCAAGAGTAAAAATCCTTGGCCAAGTGTGGTGGCTCACACTTGTAATCCTATCACTCTGGGAGGCTGAGGCAAGTGGATTGCTTGAGCTCAGGAGTTTGAGACCAGCCTAGATAAGAGAGAAACCTGGTCTCTAAAACTAGCTGGGTGTTGTGGCAGACACCTGTCCCAGTCCCAGCTACTCAAGAGGCTGAGGCAAGATAATCACTTCAGCCTAAGAGTTGGAGGTTGCTGTGAGCTATGATGCCACAGCACTCTACCCCTGGCAACAGAGTGAGACTGTCTCAAAAAAAAAAAAGTAAAAATTGCCTGTCTGTTCCTCTTGTATTTAAACAGTACAGTTAAGTGTGACAATTATTAGACTCTATATAATCCTGCAACTTACTTTTTTCAAGTTAACAAAATATTTTCTGTATATACAATCATATATGTAGAATTACTATCTCAAACAATGTACATTTGAAACTTTAAACTAGCTTCAATAAACTAGCTTTATTGAAGTATAATTTACATACCATAAAGTTTTCCCATTTTAATAGTATAATTCAATGACTTCTTGGTAGATTTACAGAGTAACGTAAACATCACCACAGTCCAGATATTTGGCATTTGGATGGGTATTATCAAATTATCCTCTAGCTATATTCTACTACCTGGTACTCTCAGCAGCAGGCTGTAAAACTGCCTATTTGCCAGTATTAGCAAGGATGGAAATGTGATCATTGTGAGATCTTTGTTCATTTTAGAAGTGAAGAGCAATCTCATAATTTTATTTGAAATTTCCTTAGGTCTTTTTTTTTTAATTTTGAGACAGAGCCTGAAGCTGTCGCCCTGGGTAGAGTACCATGGCATCACGGCTCACAGCAACCTCCAACTCCTGGGCTCAAGCAAGTCTCCTGCCTCCGCCTCCCAAATAGCTGGGACCACAGGTGCCCACTACAGTGCCTGGCTATTTTTTGGTTGCAGCCATAATTGTTGTTTGGTGGACCTGGGCTGGATTCGAACCCGCCACCTTAGGTGTAAGTGGCTGGTGCCTTAGCCACTTGAGCCACAGATGCCAAGCCAAAATTTTCTTAAGTCTTAATGAAGCTATAGCTATAACTATAGCTATAGCTTCATTAAGAAACTTTTATTTTCTTAGAGCTATTTGTGTATTAGGGACATTATAGCTATTTGTATATTAGGAAAATTAAAATTATATTAGGAAAATTAGTATATAAAAGTTTTGTGGTTATTTCCACAATACTGTCTTTTGATTTTGTTGTACTATGTATGATCTTCAATTTTTATATACTGTAAATATATATTTTCCATGTGACTTTTAGGTTCAGTAAGCATTCTTAGAGAGGCTTATTTCAGTTCATTCATAATCCACGAAAGTATTCACTTAGCTTTCCCTATAAAAGTTATTATTTATTTACATCTAAGCATTCAATCTGCCTGGAATTGATTTAGGTATGCATACTGACAGAATCCATATCTTGTTCCACTAATGGCTACCCAGTTGTCCATTACCGTTAATTGCATACTCCACTTTGCCCCTACTGTGTTGAAATGTCGCCTCTATCATACATTTTCACGAGCATGTGAATCTGTATGCACTGCCTACTGTGTTCAATAGTATTTGCAAGGAAAAAGAAACAATTGAGAGACTGGGAATTTGACATGAAACATCAAATGGGGGAAAGTTTGTGTAGTCTGTGGTATAGCTGGGAGCTACGATAGAGTCATGGAACAGAGGTCAGTTAATGCCACAGATCAGCCCCTTGGATATTGACCAAAATGGTAGAAGATACATAGATGGGAGATTGGTGTTCATTCCTCTATGACAGTAAATGAGGAGGAAATAAGCATGAGATTGATTGGTATTGGCAGCTGGAAAGGCACCAGTTGAGAAATAAATAATAATGAAGTAGGCTATTTTTAAAGATCAAGAAAAGTGATTTACAACTCAATGGCTTCTTTTCTTTTCTTTTCTTTTTTTTGGGGTGGGGTGGGGTGGGGGGACAGAATCTTACTATGTCACCCTGGGTAGAGTGCCATGAAGTCACAGCTCATAGCAACCTCAAACTCTTGGGCTTAAGTAATTCTTTTGCCTTAGCCTCCCAAGTAGCTGGGACTACAGGTGCCCCCCACAATGCCCAGCTATTTTTTTAATTGCAGCTGTCATTGTCGTTTAGCTGCCCCAGGCTAGGTTCAAACCTGCCATCCTCTGTGTATATATGGCTGGCACCATAACCACAGTACTATGGGCACCAAGCCTCAATGGCTTGTTTTCATCAGAAATCTTTGTACAAGAAAGGCCACTCAGAAGGTGTGGTAGCTCAGGTGGGTGGATTGCCTGAGCTCACAGGTTGGAGACTAGTCTGAGCCAGTCTCTAAAGATAGCTGGGCATTGTGGCAGATGCCTGTAGTCCTAGCTACTTGGGAGGCTGAGGCAAGAGAGTCACTTGAGCCCGAGATATTTAGGTTACTGTGAGCTATGATGCTATAGCATTCTTACCAAGGGTGGCAAAGTGAAACTCTGTCTCAAAA
>NW_003852647.1:271236-272356 GCF_000181295.1 Otolemur garnettii | reverse complement strand
TTAGGTTAGGCATGATGGCTCATGCCTATAATCCTAGCACGTGGCTGAGATGGGTGGATAACTTGAGCCTCAGGAGTTCCAGACCAGCCTGAGAAAGAGCAAAACCCCTTCTCTACTAAAAATAGAAAAACTAGCCAAGGTTGTGATGGGCGCCTTAGGCCCAGCTACTCTGGAGGCTGCAGCAAGGAGATCGCTTCAGCCCGTGTTTGAGGTTGCTGTGAGCTAGGACACCATGACACTCAACCCCAGGGTGATTGAATGAGACTCTGTCTCAAAAAAGGGAAAGGGAAGGAAAGGGAAAGAGAAAAGAAAGGAAGGAAGGAAAGAATGAAAGGAAGGAAAGAAAGAAAAAAACAATGAAAGAAAAGAAATGTCACTCATAAGAATTTATCCTATACAGATAAATCATGCAGATAGGGTGTTAGGATACAAGCTGAATGCTCACAAATGTGTAATTAAGTCAATAAATTTGGCATACTGGGTGCTGCCCTGCCCCCACCGTCTGCTTTGACTGAGGTGCTGCAGCCCAGAGCCGGGGCCGCAGCGCCTCCTCAGCTGTCTCCACGCCAGACACACGACTGGTCACCGCTGCCAACCACGTATACACAGCTTAGCTGGCTACCTACGAGCTGCTGTGCTGCAAGCAGTGCCGCGAGGACCGTGGCCCCGACGAGGAACTTGGAATTAAAATTCCTCTACCACTAGGATACGGACCGAGAAGGAGAAGATTCATCGTAGAGAAGGAGACTCTCCAAGTGCAGAGTGAAGGCGCACAGATGCACGCTTTATTTGCAGATTCTTTTGCTGCTTTGGGTCGCTTAGATAACGTTACATTAGTGATGGTTTTCCACCCACAATATTTAGAAAGTTTTTAAAAAACTCAACACTAGGGCGGCGCCTGTGGCTCAAAGGAGTAGGGCTCTGGGCTCATATGTTGGAGGTAGCAGGTTCAAGCCCAGCCCCGGCCAAAAACTGCAAAACACAAACAAACAAACAAACCAAAAAAAAAAAAAAAGCCTCAGCACTATTGGCGGCGCTCATAGCTCAGTGGGTAGGGCGCCAGCCACCTGCACCGAGGCTGGCTGGTTCAAACCCAGCCTGGGTCTCCTAAACAATGATG
>NW_003852647.1:268351-271216 GCF_000181295.1 Otolemur garnettii | reverse complement strand
AAAAAAAAAAAAAAAAGAATTACAGTGGCATTCTTAATGATTTTCTTCAAAAAAGCAATCTTAAATGAAAGTGTATAAATTTTAAAAAACTGGCTATCTTTTAATATGCTGTTTCACAAGATTCTGACCCTGGAGGGCAGCTGTCTTGTGTGGTATTTTTGTTTCCAGCACCAAAGTAGTGGGACATGTTGCAGTAGACTGCTGTGCAGTCCCAGGTACATTCTATCCCTCTGCTCCTGCCTGCCTCATGGTCCCCACCTTAAAGGTTGTGCAGCTCCTTAAATAATAAAGCTGGAAAATATTTTTAGTCAGGTTATCAAATTTGATTTACAGAAATGCTAACTTTGAGATGCAAACAGGTTTGGAAAAATGTATCAAATACTTTGTATTCTGGAAGCATGAATTGCTTTAGAAGTCTTTCACTATTGTTGGTGTTTTTCAATGAAGAATAATTTCCCTCTCCCCCAAAATTGATACACTCATTCTTTGAGATGTCAAATTTCCCTTTCAATAATTTTTTAACTTAATTTTTATTAAATCATAACTTTATACATTTATGGGGTACAATATGATGTGATATACAATGTGGAATGCTTAAATCAAACGAACATAATCATCACCTCGCTTAATTATTTCCGTGGTAAGACATTTATAATATACTCTGAGTTGTTTTGAAATGTACCCTTTCATTGTGTACAATAGGTGAGATCCTGCCAAAGACTCTCCCTCTACTCGCCTTCTCCCTTCCCTTCAACTTTCCCTACTCTCTCCTCTTTTTTTCTAGATTATCTTTGTGTTTTATCATTCGTATAAATGTGTAAGTGTTTATAAATTGGTTTCGTAATAGTATTGAGTACAGTGGATACTTTTCCCCCCATTCTTAAGATACTTTACTAATAAGAATATGTGGCTTGGTGCCTGTGGCTCAAGTGGCTAAGGCGCCAGCCACATACACCTAAGGTGGCAGGCTTGAATCCAGCCCAGGCCCGCCAAAGAACAATGATGGCTATTGACACTACATTGGAATAATGGCTGCAGCAAGACATCAATGCTCCTATTTAGTAAACCTGCATGTAAATGATTTCCTTCCTGTTGGTGAGGTCTCCAAGTGACTCAATGGTTTAGAGAATGCTCCTCAAAAACTACAAATTTAGGCGAACTCAACAAAGTGTTAGCACACAGACCTTGGCTTATTACCAAAGAACACATTGAGGGACTTTTAAAAGCTGAAGAGCACAGCTGGTCCCTCGCAGAATTGGTACATTCAGTAGTTTTACTCAATCACTATCATTCTCTTGCCTCGTTCACATTTGGCTATGGAATCAGTCCAGAAATTCATAGTGATGGTGGCCACACGTTCAGACCTCTTTCTGTTAGTAACTACTGCATCTGTGACATTGCAAATGGCAATCACAGTATGGATGAGATGCAGGTCAACTCAGCAGGAAATGTTGCTGTAAGTGATTCCTTCTTCGAGGTTGAAGCCCTCATGCAAAAGATGAGACAGTTACAGGAATGTAGAGATGAAGAAGAGGCGAGTCAGGAAGAAATGGCTTCATGTTTTGAAATAGAAAAGAGAGAATGTTGGTCTTCTCTTCAGATGATGAAGAAGTTACACAAGCGAGAGATGGAACTTGTCACTTTGAGGATACTAGTTATGGCTATAAAGATTTCTCCAGACATGGGATGCACGTTCCAACATTTCATGTCCAGGATTATTGCTGGGAAGACCATGGCTATTCTTTGGTAAATTGCCTTTATCCGGATGTGAGACAGTTGATTGGTGAAAAATTTCATATTGCTTATAATCTTATAATACAATGGCAATGTGCAAAGATGTTGATGCCTCAATGCTTAGATGGGCTATTTGGAGCTATATTCACTGCATGTTTGGAATAGATAAAATGACTCTGATTATGGTGAAATTAACTAGCTATTGGATTGTACCTTTAAAGCTTATATCAAAACTGCTGTTTGCACTCCTGAAAAAGTTATCAAAAGAATGTATGATAGCTTCTGGAGACAGTTCAAGCACTCTGAGAAGGTTCATGTTAATCTGCTTCTTATAGAAGCTGGGATGCAAGCAAAATTCCTTTATGCTATGAGAGCCATTACCCGCTATATGACCTGATGCCTTCCCTCCATTGAAGATGATTCTGGGATGATCAGTGCATATGGTCTACAAGGGGAAGGTACTAAGCCCCAGGTCCAGTGATAGATAAAATAATTCAGAAATCCATTGTGCCATGATTCAGTTTCTGCAACGTTACTCTGGCAGGAGCAGCAAATGCTTGGCAGCTTCCAGTGTAGAGCTGTGAAGATGGGCTGCATTCACAGTATTTTGCTTTTTAACAGTACAAGATGCTGTGTAATTGTTTTAATACAGCAAATAGTAACTCTCCAAATCCTGTTACTTTTATGTTAAGTAAGATAACCAGAATTGGAGCATGCAAAGACTAGGACTTGGATAATCACTTAAGCTTTATACATAAAGAATTTTAGAAGACCTTGGTGCTGCTATTCCTGCTGGTGGAATGAATAGATGGCTGTTTCAGTTAAGCTATTAGTAATAAAAGTGAACTAAGCTACTATCTGAGCCTACATACATAATTTGTGTGGTTTCAAATTAAACATGCATATGTATTAATGTTTTTTGCATCCCCCCAAAATCACAGCTCAGCAAAGACCATTTGATGGTAACAGTTCATTTCTTTCATTATAGTTTATGTAAATTCAGAGTTATTGGATGGTATTGAATTACAGTGGCGGCTCAGCGCCTGTGGCTCAAGTGGCTAAAGCGCCAACCACATACACCTAAGGTGGCAGGTTCGAATCCAGCCTGGGCCCACCAAACAACAATGACGA
>NW_003852647.1:265301-266797 GCF_000181295.1 Otolemur garnettii | reverse complement strand
CTGGGTAGATACTTAGTAATGGTATTGCAGGAATAAATGGTACATCAACTTTTAGTTCCTTGAGCATTCTCCAAACTTCTTTCCAAAAAGGCTGTATTAGTTTGGATTCCCACCATCAGTGTAGACGTGTTCCTTTCTCTCCACATCCACACCAACATCTGCAGTTTGGGGATTTTGTGATGTGGGCTAATCTTGCTAGAGTTAGGTGATATCTCAAAGTGGTTTTGATTTGCATTTCTCTGATGATTAAAGATGATGAGCATTTTTTCATATGTTTGTAGGCCATGTCATACTTTAAAGAACTTGAAAAAATAGTCGTTTTATATGCAATCAGAAAAAACCTCGAATAGCCAACATAGTACTTAGAAATAAAAACAAATCAGGAGGCATCATGCTACCAGACTTCAATCATCTTTTGTTTGCTAAAATGTTTATGGGGGTATCATGTGTTATTTTAAAGCTATAGACAATGTTAAATTTCCTTTTAGAAGAGGGCATATATGTTTTTTTACACAGAAACAAATATCTGGAGCAAGATAAATACCAAAACGTGCTCAATGGTTGTCTCTAGATTATGGACTTTGGGTGATTGCTTTCTGCATTATTTGGGTTTTTTTTCCTACTGTTTCTATAATGAACATGTATTGGTTTTATAATTAAAAAATTATAAAATAAGGACTACTACATTTCTAATAAGTAAAAAGTTTGTATTTCTCTTTGTCAGAGATAAACTAAAGACCTAACTAGAGCACTCCCCAAGTTGAGGCTATTTTTCCAACTCTATCTCCTAGCCCTGGATCCTGAATGTTAGGGTTTTGCTTCTTACTCGCCTGACTTGTGTTGTTTCTTCTCTCTTTCTCCGGACTCTTGCACGCTCCGCCCCAACACCACTTATTTGCCCGGTAAAATCTTTCTCCTCTTTCAAACACAGCTCAAATCTCACTTCCTCCAAGAAATGTCCCTATTTTCTCCCAGTCTGAAATTTTTTCCCTTCTGGGAATTCCTGAAACCAATTTTTGAACTTGTTTTATGTTCTTTATCACAGTTTACCCAGAACTAGCCATTTCTCTCTTTTACTCCTATTAAATTGTGAGTTCCTAGAGGGCAGGAGGAGTATATTTTTTATCTTTGGATCTAATGCTATGAGTGAAATTAAACTTGCATGTGCAATTAACTTTTTTAGATACATTTTATTTGTTTATTTTTTAGAACATAAAAGTGTAAGTTTATTTTACATTAGAGAGAGAGGAAATAATGGGGGAAGAGACGAGAGAGAGAGAGAAGACAGAAGAGAGAAGAGAGAAGAGAGCAGAGAGCAGGCAGTGAAAGAGGGAAAAAATGGGGGCAGGGGAAAAAAAAGAAGCTAGAGAGAAAGGCAGGCGGCATCCCAAAGAAAGAAAGGAAGAGTGCCAGCCAGTACATTTCAACAACATCTGAAACATGGGCATTATTTTTACCATCATTTCCTGTCTATGATCTAGTGTGTGAAATATGTT
>NW_003852647.1:258326-265057 GCF_000181295.1 Otolemur garnettii | reverse complement strand
GGCGGGTCCGGGCTGGGGATTCGAACCCGCCACCTTAGGTGTACGTGGCTGGCGCCCTAGCCGGTTGAGCCACAGGCGCCGAGCCAGTTTAAGATACTTCTTGAACAACATTATTTTAAACATATAAATCCTCATTAAAAAATTTTTGTTTTATTTTAAATAATTGTTTTCCCATCTCACAGCTGGATGCTATGTCTGATCATTTTGGTGGCACTGCACCATCAGACTCCCAAATCAGAGTTTTAACTGGCCATCTTACCTGTATAAGTATATATACTTGTTTATATATACTGTATAAGTATTTATGCCTGTATATATACTTGTTTATATTAATAAAAAAATTTACTTCCCTCTGATCATTGTTTCTGAAGGAATGATTTACATTTTTTAAAATATATGCTTAATTTGTTGAGAGGGTTTTGGTACTAGAACTACTTCTATGATGTACGTGGCATCATCACACCTCACAGAAACCCCAAACTCTTAGGTTGAGGCAATCCTCTGGCCTCAGCCTCCTAAGTAGCTGGAACTACAGGCACCTGTCAGAATGCCCAGCTATTTTTAGAGATGGAGTCTTAGGTTCTCACTCTTCCTCAGGCTGATCTTGAACTCCTGAGCTCAAGCAATCCACCCACCTTGGCCTCCCAGAGTGCTAGGGTTACTGGCGTGACCCACCATGCACAGCCTTATTTTTAAAATATTTTGAATGCCTCAAAATTAGGTTTGGAGGTAGCCTTTTACCTTTCTCTCTCTCTGTGTGTTCATCCATTATTGAATTCTAATGGGCAGATCTGTTATAACAGTGGTTCTCAACCTTCCTAATGCCGCGACCCTTTAATACAGTTCCTCATGTTGTGGTGACCCCCAACCATAAAATTATTTTCGTTGCTACTTCATAACTGTAATTTTGCTATGGTTATGAATCATAATGTAAATATCTGATATGTAGGAGACCCCCAAAAGGGTCACAACCCACAGGTTGAGAACCACTGTGTGATAAGCTATTCTATCTATCTATCTATCTATCTATCTATCTATCTATCTATCTATGCTATATAACTCAAAGCTATACAATTGACCCTTAAACAACACAGGGTTTGGGGAACTAAATGCCCATGCAGTAAAAGATCTGTGTATAAATTTTCATTCCCCCAAAACTTAACTATTGATAACCTACTGTTGACCAGAAGCCTTACTGATAACAAAAAGTAAATTAACATATTTTGCGTGTCATATATATTATACATAATATTTTTACAGAAAACTAAGCTAAATAAAAGAAAATGTTACTAAGAATATTATGGGCCAGGTGTGGTGGCTCACACCTGTAATCCCAGCACTCTGGGAGACTGAGGTGGGTGGATCACCTGAGGTCAGGAGTTTAAAACCAGCCTGAGCTAGAGCAAGACCCCATCTCTAAAAATAGCCGGGTGTTGTGGTGGGCACCTGTGGTCCCAGCTACTTGGGAGGCTGAGGCAAGAGAATCACTTCAGCACAAGAGTTTGAGGTTGCTGTGAGCTGTGACACTATGACACTCTACCAAGGGTGACAAGGTGAGACTGTCTCAACAAAAAAAAAAAAAAAAGAAAGAAAGAAAAGAAAAAAATAGAATTATAAGGAAAAGAAAATACATTTACAGTACAGTACTGTGTTTATCAATATAGTAAGTTTACATTTGCAAGATGAATTATCGCTCCAAAATGGTGGACAACTGCAGCTGCAGACCTTAATCTATGACATGTGTCAAGCAATTTGACTTTTTTTTTTTGTTATGTCCTGACTTCCCTCTGCCTTTTGGAGGCACTTCCAGCATCGCTAGTGGCACTTTGTATGGATCGCATGGTGTTATTCAAGGCTCATAGTATTTCACTAAACACAATCAAAAATACTTGAAACTAGGAGAGATCACTTTTTACTGTGATGGACAATTTATTGGAGAGACAAGCCAAGCTGGTCACATGGAGATGATTGATAAAAGGTGGATATCTAAAATATATAAAGAACTCAACTCAAAAGAAGAAAAAAAACCCTGATAAAATAGTGGGCAAAGGGCCTGAATGGGCAGTTAGCTCACAAAAAGACATAGGAACGGCCGGGCATGGTGGCTCATACCTGTAATCCTAGCACCAGATGATCAAGCTGGTCACAGCATTTTAAGCAGATATTCACAACACTTGAGCGTACCACAATAGCAACAGGAGGCTGCTACACAGTTATCACAGTAGTAGTGCAGTTAATTGTATGTGGTTATGATTTAATACTGCATCTACTGACTGTGAATGGTGCTGTATAATCTGTCAGTGTTTTTGTGTGTAAGTTTTGATCAATTTTAACTTTTTGTAACAGATTCATGTATATTTTGTGGTGGCAAATGATAAAATAGCCTAGTAATTACACATATTTTATGTATTCATAATGTACCTTTTTCTTAATTTTTTTGATATTTCTAGGCTACACAGCTTGTATGATTTTATTGTTATTTTTGTTTTGGGGTTTTTTTTGCAACAGAGTCTCACTCTATTACTCTGGGTAGAGTGTCATAGCGTCATAGCTCACAGCAACCTCCAACTCTTGGGCTTAAGTGATTCTCTTGCCTCAGCCTCCTAAGTAGGTGGGACTACAGGTGCCTGCCACAACACCCGGCTATTTTTTTGTTGCAGTTGTCATTGTTGTTTAGAGGGCCTGGATCAGGTTTGAACCTGCCACCCTTGGTGCATGTGGCTGGCACCATAACCACTGAGCTATGGGTGCCGAGCCCTCATTATGATTTGCATTTCCCTAATGATTACTTTTTTTTTTTATTTTTATTTATTTATTTATTTATTTGAGACAAAGCCTCAAGCTATCCCCCTGGGTAGAGTGCTATGGCATCATAGCTCACAGCAACCTCCAACTTCTGGGTTCAAGTGAGTCTCCTGCCTCAGCCTCCCAAGTAGCTGGGACTACTGGTGCCTGCCACAACGCCCGGCCATTTTTTGGTTGCGGCTGTCATTGTTGTTTGGCGGGTCCAGGCTGGGGATTCGAACCCGCCACCTTAGGTGTATGTGGCTGGCGCCTTAGCCGCTTAAGCCACAGGTGCCGAGCCTCCCTAATGATTACTGATGTGCATTTTTTCATATAATTTTTGGCCATTCATATGTCTGTTTTTTTTTTTTTTTGAGATAGAGTCTCACTTTGTCACCCTAGGTAGATCATAGTTCATAGTTCATAGCAACCTCCAACTCTTGGGCTCAAGTGATTCTCATGCCTCAGCCTCCCAAGTAGCTGGGACTACAGGCAGCTGCCACGACGCCTGGCTATTTCTAGTGACAGGGCGGTCTCAAACTCCTGAGCTCAGGCAATCCACCCACCTTGGCCTCCCAGAGTGCTAGGATTACAGGTGTGAGCCACTGTGCCTGGCCATTCATATGTCTTTTTGTGAGCTGATTTCCCATTCAGGCCCTTTGCCCACTATTTTATCAGGTTTTTTTTTTTTTTTGTATTGAGTTGAGTTCTTTATATATTTTAGATATCCACCTTTAATCAAATATATAGTTTACAAATATTTTGTCACCTTCCATAGGTTACCTTCTCGTTTTGATCATTGTTTTCTTTGCTGTGCATGAACTTTTTAGTTTGATCTAGTCCCTTTGGTTTATTTTCACTTTTGTTGCTTGTGTTTTGGGTGTGAATTCTAAAAAATCATTGCCCAGATCAATATTAAGGAGCTATTTCCCTCTTTATTTTTCCTGGTAGTTTTATGGTTTCAGAGTTTACATTTAGGTTTTTGAGTTGATTTTTGTGTACAATGTAAGGGAGGAGTCCAGTTTCATTTTGCATGTGGAGATCCAGTTTTCCCAGTGCCATTTTTAAATGGGCTATCATTTTCCCATTCTGTATTCTTGGTACATTTGTAGAAATTAGATGACCGTATGTACATGGGTTTATTTCCAGGCTCTCTATGCTGTTCCATTGGTCTATATGTCTGTTTTTATGCTGGTATCATATTGTTTGGGTTACTGTTTCTTGACAGTATAATTTGAAATCAGAAGGTAAATGCCTCCAACTGTATTTTTCCTTTTTCTTTTTTTTTTTTTTTTTTGAGACAGAGCCTCAAGCTATCCCCCTGGGTAGAGTGCCATGGCTTCACTGCTCACAGCAACCTCCAACTCCTGGGCTCAAGCGAGTCTCCTGCCTCAGCCTCCCAAGTAGCTGGGACTACAGGTGCCCGCCACAATGCCTGGCCATTTTTTGGTTGCAGCCATCATTGTTGTTTGGCAGGCCCGGGCTGGGGATTCGAACCCGCCACCTTAGGTATATGTGGCTGGCGCCTTAGCCGCTTGAGCCACAGGCACCGAGCCTGCCCTGTTTTTTCATTAATACCTCACCAAGCACTTAGAAGAGTGCCTGGTACATACTTGGGATAGATTAAATGTTTTTAAATTCAGTGAATGAATGATCTGGCCAACAATAATGTTTAGTGACATTTAATTCATCACTCATTTTCTAGGAATGAAATTATTGAGCAACCCATTAAGACCTTAGTTGTTTTATTTATTCATTTATTTTTCCAAAAACATCTCCAGATCTATGCACATACGTTTCAAAATGGCTAATGATGTACTTTGTTGGAGAGGTACAGCCCAAGTCCATACAAAATTTAGGGGGAAAACCAGAGCTCCTTTTTTTTTTTTTTGAGATAGAGTCTCACTGTGTTGCCATGGCTAGAAGTACCATGGCATCATCATAGCTCACAGCAACCTCAGGCTCTTGAACTCAAGTGATCCTCTTGCCTCAGCCTTCTGAATAGGTGGGACTAACAGGTGCCCACCCCGATCCCCAGATGGTTTTCCTGTTTTTAGCAGAGATGGGGTCTCATTCTTGCTCAGGCTAGTCTTGAACTCCTGAGCCCAAGCAATCTGCCTATCTTGGCCTCCCAGAGTGCTAGGATTATAGGTATGAGCCAATGTGCCCGTCCCCAAACCAGAACTCCTTGATTGAAGGGAGAGCTGCTTACCTATGGGATATGATGGTACTAAAACCCTACAAGTACATCCCATGAAAATTTTCCTTTCTTCCTCTAACGGAGCATTTAACCAGGTAACCGTGACCTAGGGAAAGATATATTCAGACCTTTAGGCATCATTGATAAGTGGTTGTGAGCTTATTCCCAGCTCTAGGATTCATAATACTACCATAATCCCCTGATTAGTGGATAAACAAAGTTGGTTCTGAGTTTGCTTTAGAGGTGTGGTAGGACCTTTCAACCATCTAGTGGTTAGTTTCCCAGTTTATAGTAGGAATGAATGTCCTGTAGAGTTTAGGCTTTCACACATTGGTTATTTCCACAAATACTGATCCCTTTTTATGTGCCAGGCACTAGAGGAACAGCCTTAAACCAAAAAACCAAAATTCTAGTCCTTAATGGAACTTGCATTTTGTACATGTCCTACCCTAGTGGCCTCCTGACCCATGCAGCAGTAGCTCTAGGATAGAAAGGGACACATAGGAACTGTGAGAACTCCAGGTTCCTGTGAAAGTCATCATTCAAAAGCAGTCCCACACCTTATAGGAATTACAGAGAAGTTCACCATTGGACTTGAGAGATGCATAGGCTGTGAATTCTACTGCCTCTCTGTTTAATTCTCCAGTTTGGGCTCGGTGCCAGTTACACAGTGGTTACAGTGCCAGCCACATACACCAAGGCTGGTGGGTTTGAACCCAGTCTGTGCCAGCTAAACAACAATGATAACTGCAATTAAAAAAAAAAGCCAGGCATTGTGGTGGGTGCCTGTAGTCCCAGCTACTTGGGAGGCTGAGGCAAAAGAATCACTTAAGCCCAAGAGTTTGAGGTTGCTGTGAGCTGTGATGCCATAGCATGCTACTGGGGGCAACATAGTAAGACTCTGTCTCAAAAAAAAAATAATAATAAAATAAAAATAATTGTCTAGTTTGGTTGATGTGAAAGAATGTTCTTTGAGGGTAACAGTGGATTGTGGTTAGCCTGATCAGGTGGATTTGTTCACGTCAGCTCCTGGTCACCAAAGGAAGCTATTGCACTGGTGAATAAGTTTCCTTCATCCTTTTAAATAGAAAAGTCTAGAATCTGTTTTCTTTCATAATGCTGGCCCTGTAGTGGTACACTTTGAACGTTTTGTCTCAGGTATATGTCAGCTTTGAGGCTCATTGCCATGATGTAAAATGTGGGGTCTTTGATCATCTCACCTTCACTGAGATGTCATACTGGTCTTCCTAAGTGGTATACTAGGATTTGGAGAGCAGGAAGTAGTGGGATGGGTTAAAACTGTGTTTTCTGTAGGAGAGAAAAATATAGCCTGAAGAAACATGGACCAGCTGCTCCTGATGTCTGGGGCTCCAGTGTTCTATGGTATAGTTTCCAATTGGCATTCCAAGAATGAATTGCAAATGTGCTGCCTTTAGATACTCCTCAGCTCATTTAGGGATATATGCAATGAAGAAAAGAAAACAATGATCTTGATCAGGGGTTGGCAATCTACAGCCTTGGGCCAATTCTGGCATGCTGCCTGTGAAAGTGTTCGTGGAGCCTCTGATTGGAGATGCAGGGAAAAGAAACTGCAGACGAGATGATTGATTTGAAGGGAGATCGAGACTCACTCAGGTCAGCGACCAGGCCTAACTTTACTGATTATCTTATATACTTTCAAACATTCAGTAAGAATTTAGCACAGATGGCTCGGCGCCTATAGCTCAACCGGCTAAGGCGCCAGCCA
>NW_003852647.1:255942-258051 GCF_000181295.1 Otolemur garnettii | reverse complement strand
GAAGTAACATTAGGAAGTTGCCATTAAGATTACAATTCAGGGTGAAGGCTGAGGAACACATATACAATTGATTTTGTTTAGAGTAAAAATATAAAGCAGACTGACTGTCTGTTCTTGTTGGCCCAAACCAAACCTAGAGATTATAATGTTAATGAAGGAAGAAGACAGAGAACAGAACCCAACGCTGGAACACAGGTATTTCAACTTCCAGCTGCGACCCCGGCTGATTCTCCAGAATTCCTTAACAAAGAGAAATTCTGCATATTTCTGCATTTCTATAGGCAGGTGCAGAAGCTCGAGCTTTGAAGAAATCTTTCTCAGAATCAATCTCCTGGGGGAGTACATTGAAGCAGACTACCATGTCTGAGCATGGGGTGCTTATCTCCACATGCCTGAAATAAGTCTTAAAAATTAAAGTTGATGAAAGGACCTGGAACCTAATTAGGGTCCAATGCATTATACCTACTCTTCTTGCCATTTTGATTATGGATGTTGTTATTAATTCATGTGTTTGAAATCTCTCATTATAATTGTGGTTTCATCTATCACTACTTACATCTTTAGTAGGTTCTGCCTTATTATTTCACTGCTGTCATGCATAAAACTTTGTATGTCTTCCTTATAAATATGTGTTGAGTATAAACATGTTTAATGTGTGGTTATTTAATTTGTTTTGTCAAAATTTTAAAATGCCATTTTATCAGCCATTTCTCCAAGGATCCTTGATCCTTCATTTTTATTATTTTTTTTATCATTGTTGAAATATACATAATGTAAAATTTACCACCTTGAGCATTTTGAGTATACTGTTTAGTGGTATTAAATGCATTCACAATTTTGCAACCATCATTACTATCCATCTCCAGAACTCTTTTCATCTTGTAAAATTGAAACTCTGCACCCATTAAATGATAACTTCCCATTCCTCTCTGCTCCTGACCAGTGCAACCACCACTCCATTTTCTGTTTCTATGATTCTGATTACTCTATGTACCTCACATAAGTGGAATCATACAGTATGTGGCCTTTTGTGACCAGTTTATTTCACTTAGCATGATGCCCTCAAGGTTTATCCATGTTATAATACATATCACAATTTCCTTTCCAACTCTGTGTGTGTGTGCATTCCAGTTTCTCCATATCCTTGTCAACATTGTTATTTTTCATTTCTTTGATAATAGTCCTCTTAATGGGTGTGAGGTATGTCACTATAGTTTTGATTTGCATTTTTCTAGTGATTACTGATTTTGACCATATTTTCCTGTGGTCATTGGCCATTTCTATATTCTTTGGAGACCTGTCTATTTTAGTCCTTTCTCTATTTTATTTATACATTGTTTTCTTGACTTTGCCCACATTGTCCTATAGTTCTTTGAACATTTTAAAGAGTTAAACTCTTTGTTTAGTAGATCTATCACTATATCTACTAAATTAGGGATGCTTTCTGTTGATTTTTTTCCTTTGATTGTACCATAACTTCCTGTTTTTTTGTATGCCTTGTGAGATTTTAGTTGAAAACTTGACATTTGAATCTAAGAACGTGGGAACTTTGGAAATCAGATTCTTCTCTTTCCTCAGCATTTGCTATTTTTGTTATTGTTTTTATTTATTGTGGTTCTTTTTTTATTATTATAGATTGTTTCTGAGCCAAATATCCATCTCTGGTATAAACTTAAGATCTTCTCAGATCTGTCCTGAGCCTGAACTTTCCAATGGGCATGTGTGGTCACTTTCTAACTCCCCCTGTATCTGCAGTTGTTTTTAAATGTCCTAGTCCTTAATGTGTGGCTCCTAAAAAGGGAAAGAGATAAATGAAGGGAGGAAAGGAAGAATGGTAATAACCCTGTAGTCCCCTAGAAGTTACTTCGGCTAGAGGGGGAGGGGCTTGCAACAATGGGGAGAAGTGCAACAACAATAGCCACCCACCTCTTTATCTGCACATCTCTTATCAGAAGCAGCCATCAGCCAAGCCCTCCCGTGGAAATTGCAAGTATTCAATATAGTTCCAGGCATCCTCAAACTACGGCTGGCGGGCCACATGTGGCCCACCTAAGACATTTATCTGGTTCGCTGGGTGTTTTTGCCACCACTGCCTGTCCTGCTTAGCAG
>NW_003852647.1:243477-255922 GCF_000181295.1 Otolemur garnettii | reverse complement strand
ATAAAATCACCACATTCAGGGAGAGAGATCGCAGACAGCTGATCAATAGAGGTGAATGCCTAAATGTTCTAGTCCAGGCATCCTCAAACTACGGCTGGCGGGCCACATGTGGCCCCCCTAAGACATTTATCTGGTTCGCTGGGTGTTTTTGCCACCACTGCCTGTCCTGCTTTGCAGCTGACTCCTCCCAGGGCCCACAGTTCTGGCCCTCCAGCGGTCTGAGGGACAGTGAACTGGCCTCCTGTTTAAAAAGTTTGAGGACCCCTGGCTCTGGACAGACATCAGAGTCTGCCAGAGAAATTGTTGTCTAAGTGGGGAGACTGATTCCTGGCACTTTCAACTCCACCAACTCCCCATAAAACCCTTACGTTTTAAACATACACTTAAAATTATATTTTTTTCAAACACACTATAAAGTTATTCAGCAGCACTATTTTCTTCAGAACAAAACAAAAACCTTAGCATGTGCTGTCTTCCCTTAGTGCTCTGTCTCCACAAATCTCATGTTATTGCTATCTTGAATTTTAATTCCAGCTTGTAATGCAAATTACATACAAAACCTTTCTCCTCCTTTTCTTCTTACACTTCCCCTCTCACTTCTCCCTCATCCTTTTTTTTTTTTTTATGAGTGTGAGTACATATTGAGAGTACAGACTCAGGAGTAAAACTACCTGAGTTCAAATCCTTGCTCCACCAGATGTGCAAGCTTGAGCAAGTGACTTTACTTCTCTGTACCCCAGTTTCCTCATTTTTATAAAGGGATATGTAAGTTTCTGATTTAGGGCCACAGTAAGTATTAAATTTTTAATCTATGTAATGTATTTAGAGCACTACCTGACACAAAGTAAGTTCTCAATAAATGTTAAGTATATTTTTCTCCTTTGTCCTTATTTTCCCCTTTAACTTTCAATACATGTTGAGATTTTTTTAATTTCCTTTAATTAATTTTTACTTGTTATTTCTTGACTTCAATGTCCTTCTTGTTCTTGTTGCTAATATATATATGTTTTAGTAATTCCTTCATCAAGAGTTGATAGATGGTAAAATTACTAAGTCCTCCAGTGTTAGAAGGTGTTCATTTCATGTCCATTCATAAACTTTAGGCTCATGGGAGTTTTCTCTTAACATTTTGAAGACATTAATTGTGATGCATATGGTGAATTGGGACTCAGCATCATCCCAATCTCCTAATATATTGATACCTTGCTGGACTAGATAGTCAGAAATGTGCAAGTCTATATTCTCAGATTTCCCTCATTAGAAGGTTCTGGATATGAATTAAATCCCACTAGTTAGATGCCCTTGGATGAAACTGAGATGATGCATGAGAAGCAATGGCCATTTTACCACTTCTTTGGGTCTTTCTGCTGGTGAGTATAGTCATGCAGACTTTGTGTTTTCCTGATGCAATGATTTTTTGTCTTGTTACTAACTCCATAAGCGTCAAAAGGTGGTTGTGATGTAACAGCAGCTTTCTGATTCGTGCATCTTAGCTCTGGGGTGTTTTATTTATTTATTTAGAAACAGAGTCTCACTCATTGCTTGGGATTTTTGCCATGTTTGGCACAAATGCAGACCCTGCACAAAGCACAGTACAGACTCAGGGATAGAGAGTCTTGGTGGTGACGCTGTTTCAACCCAAGGTTTGGGCAGGGGACTCACTGTCAGGAGAGGGTGGATATGGGCAGGTCAAGAAATTCTGGTTCCTGCCTGGCATGGTGGCTCAGGCTTATAATCCTAGCACTCTGAGGAGGCCAAGTGGACTTCTTGAGCTCAGAAGTTTGAGACCAGCCTTAGCAACAGCGAGACCCCATCTCTACTAAAAATAGAAAAAACTATCCAAGTATGGTGGCAGGAGCCTGTAGTTCTAGCTATTGGGGAGGCTGAGGCAAAGATAATTACTTGAGCCCAAGAGTTTGAGGTTGCTATGAGCTATGACGAGGCCCCAGCACTCTACCTAGAAGTGAGAGTCTGTCTAAAAAAAAAAAAAAAAAATGAGGGGGCGGTGCCTGTGGCTCAAAGGAGTGGGGCATGGGCCTCATGTGCCAGAAGTGGCGGGTTCAAACCCAGCCCCAGCCAAAAACTGCAAAAAAAAAAAAGGCTAGGTGCAGTGGCTTCCACCTATAGTCTTAGCACTTTGGGAGGCCAAGGTGGGCAGATTACCTGAGCTCAGGGGTTCAAGACCAGTCTGAACAAGAGTGAGATCCCATCTCTACTAAAAATAGAAAAAAAAAAGCAGGGTATTGTGGCACACACCTGCAGCCCAGCTACTCAGAAGGCTAAGGCAAGAGGATCTCTAGAGCCCAAGAGTTTGCAGTTCCTGTGAACTATAATGATACTATAGCACTCCACCCAGTTTGACAGTGTCTCAAAAAATAAAATAAATACAATAAAGGACAGCAAAATAAAAGATCAAAATAGACTATTTTATCTGATCAAGTTGAGAGATTTATAAACCTGTCGTGAGTCTCCAGTACAGGTAAAGGGGAAGGGAAAAAGGAAAGAATCAAGTTCTCTGTCCTAGGAGACAAATTTCACTCTAGCCATAAATTAGAGACAATGAAGAAGGAAATGTCTTAGGGAAGTTACAGGTTAAATTAAACATCATATTGCTCATGAGGACAGAGAAATGCATCCAGCCTGAGGCAATGAAAGCAGTAACAATTTTTAAAAATTTTCTTGTTATCCAGAATTGCGACCATTATCCCACAAGAGTGATTCCTGACTGGATGAAGTAGAGTAACTTGGTATCAAAGTTCTGGAGGGCATCAAGAGCCCTGTACCATGCATATTCTTTGGCCCATGTCTAGAAACATAGAGTAAGAAATTGATTGTGACTATGCTACAGCATTTATCCACAGTGACATCTGTCACTGCATCATGTATAAACACAAATAATTAAAAAAAAAAAGCAAACCACCACCCCCAAGCCACAACAAAGGAAAACACAAAGAGGCATTGGAGAATACATGATAAAAACTTCATAAAAGAGATACTAGGTAGTTTCGGATGTAGAAAAAAATACAGTAAGATAAACGTGAAATGGTGGAAGCAGGTTTCAAAGTAGAATGTTCTAATTTTACACATACAAACATGCATGCAAAGTGAAAATTCACCCCAAACCCAGTAGCTTCCCTTGAGGGCGGGGTGGGGTAGGCGTAGGATGGGTGTTTACCCACTCTTTCTATTTTCATTTTTTTTTTGAGACAGAGTCTCACTGTCACCCTGGGTAGAGTGCCATGGTGTCACTTAAGCTCATAGTAACCTCAAATTCCTGGGCTCAAGCAATCCTCTTGCCTCAGCTTCCTAAGTAGCTGGAACTACAGGTGCCTGCCATAATGCCCAGCTAGTTTTTCTCTATTTTTAGTAGAGATGGGGTCTCGCTCTTGCTCAGGCTGGTCTCGAACTCTTGAGCTCAAGCAATCCACCCACCTCGGCCTCCCTGAGTGCTAGGATTATAGGTGTGAGCAACTGTGCCCAGCCTCATTTCCCATTTTATTATTTGCTCCAGTGCCCCCCTGGAACTGAGGGTTTAGCTTGCTCTCTCCTGACACAGTTGCTCAGGTTCCAATCAGTCTCCTGGGATTGGAAGGAGAGAAGATAGGTGGGCCCATCTTAGAGTGACCCCAGATCTGACACCCAAGCCCTAATTTTCTTATCTGTCTCCTGGACCACATGCAGAAAAGGACAGGGTCATAATCCTCCTTTGCCATCCCACCATCCTTCCAGCCCAATTCTCCACCCCGGAAGGGGGCATTGGAAGTTCCAGAAAAGAGCTCATGCTTGGGTATCTATTTCAGACTGGGTTCTCATCCTTGGTCTCTCTGTGAAATGGAGATACCGGTTAGCTGGTCATGGGATTATGAGATCAGTGATACAAAACACCAAACTCAGTACCCAACACATGGCAGCCTCTCATCATCGTCACCTCCCTTCACTTGGTTTCCTTTCCTTAGAGACAAGGCTGCTCCAGGTGAGACATGATGACCTTTAACAGATTTCACATTAAATGCCCACTAAGACCCCAAATTATCCCTCCTAAAACCAGTGGGAGCCCAGGCCTTTGGTCTCCTGGGTACAGTTCTTTACCAGAACAGTGCCAGCCTGCTTATCTTCCCCTATAGCTCGTGGAGGGTGTCAGAGAGTGGGATGAAGGGATGGAGGGGTGGTCCTCCCTCTTCACAAGGCCTCATGCTCTGGGTTGATCATATCCTATGTTGGTCTGCCAAATGAGATGGTCCCTGTAGTGGGGGCAGGATCATCAGGGACTGAACAGAAGCATCTGGACAAAGGAGAGGGAAGCTCAGGGACTGAGCTCCATCCCTCCTATGAAGGCAGATGTCATAGGGCATCACCACCAGCACTGTTGGAAGGGTCCTTCTTGTCAAGGTGCTCTGACTTCTGGGTACCCCTTAGCAATAGGCAGAGCGGACCTGGGGACCCTAATCCAAGGCTGTGGTCCTCAGCCTGAGCATAGCTTCGTGTTTTCAGGATGCCTCCTTCTGGGGGCCCATGGGCCTTCCTCTAACCCACCCTGCCACCCAGGTCCCCAATCCTCTGCTGTTGGCCAACCCCTATAGCTCCTACAGCTCCAGAGACCTTGGTTGGGCTTCTTTGGGGACCCACTGGGAGAGGAGCTCTGATGGGACAGAGTTGGGGTCCAAGATGGGATGAAAGGAAGTGGGCTTCTGGATCCCATGGTTTATCTTCTTCAAGACTCCAACAGCCATCTGGCTGGCAGGGTCAGTGGGCGAGGCCCCAGGCAGGGAGAGGGCTCTCAGGGATATACAAAATGACCTACAGACCATCTGTTTTGCTTTACTTCACCCTCGCTTGCCCTGGGGGTTCAAGTGAATTCAGCACTCTTGAACACCAAGCCATAAAATGGAATAAAAGATTTATGTTTTAGATCATTTGAACAAAGGTTGTGAAGGGGACAAACGGCCACCTCTTGGGCCAGGCTAGGCTGCTGCCTGCTATTTTCCTGGGACAGTATTCTGAGTTGTTGTAGGACTTGGTTCAGCTTCTGAACAGGCAATGTGTTCCCTGACACAGCCCTCCCACCCCCAGCCCTGAGGTTTCTCCGGGCCTGCTCCTGGCCATCAGAGCTAGTGACCTCACCGCTGGGCTTCTCTCCTCCCGGGCCATTGCATCACACCCACCAGACATAGGAGACCTCCAGTCGGGGCTTCAGTGTATGAAATCAAGGACTTTTTTTTAAAACTTAGACAAACAATAAGACATGACAACTCCAGAAGCAAGAACATTCCTCTGACCAGCCTGTGCTGACCGGTAGAGTTAATCACACACAGAAAAGAAATCATTTCGGTTGGTGTCTGAATTTGTAGAAGTGCTGCTTGGAAAACAGACTGCAAATAAAGTGCATGGAGACCCTTTCATGCAGCAAGGGCCCAGTGGTAGGTGCGAGGAGGCGGGAAGCTGCAGCACCTGAGCCACCCACTGCTGGCAGGAAGGGTAAGAAAGCAGGGGCAGGAACACTCTGCTGAGGGCCAGTCTTTGGGCCAGCACAGCCCCAGCTGAAGCCACTGAAGACAGGCCCCTGGGTGGGTGGGGAGCTCCCTGCAGTGGGGACTCTGAGGGCAGGGACCCTTGAGGCTCATTTCTCCCTGTGGGGTGGGGAGGGTGGCCTCCTGGACCTAGGCCAAGCCCCTTGCACAAGGACGGCCCTCCTCCTCCCTTCCTGGATGGCCCAGGAAGAGGCTGGAGCCAGGGATGCAGTCACTCAGATGGTGAGACCAGGGTTGGAAAGGGCCACATCTGTTTATTAGACCCAAGGAGGACCCTGACTTGCCCCACTGCTCTCCTCCAGCCCAGAAGCCTCTTGTCCCTCAGAGGCATCCTGAGATCTGTGCATAGGATCAGCAGGCTGACAAGGGGCCCAGGGTGGATGGGGGTGGGGTTAATGAGAAGGGCTAGCAGGACACTTGGCACAAAGAAGCACACCATTGGGCCCTGGCTGTGGGCAAACACAGGGGCACATGGCAGCCACCAGCCAGCTCCATCCTGGGGTGAGGCAGCCAGAGAGCTTCAGTTGGATCCTGGCTCCAGTGGGCAGCTGAGGAAGGCAGATGGTAAGAGGCCGGGCTGCTCAGCCTCAGGGCTGACCAGACAGCTGCAGTTTTAAGTCCCAGGAACTGAGAATATGGGCCTCCAGGTACTAGTGCCAGAGATGTGGGACAGGAATGGGGGGGCAAGGGTCAGGCTCCCCTCTGGGCCACTCTTGGTGCACCTGTTAGTAGCATGCCTGGAATCCCCAGGACTGATCCAAGCCCATGCAGATGAGATTCTCCTGTGTGATCCTGGGGATGGGGAGCTGAGCCTGGGGACAGAGAGATGCGGTCATGCCATGGGTCCCAGCCCTGTCCCACCCCAGGTTTATCCCTTAACACTCTTGTTTACATCATGTCCCAGGAGCCATGCAGCCACCATCACCCCCACTCCACCACCAAACTGAGAAGCTTGTGCCACTCAACCACTGAGGATCCCTTGGTCAAGTGCAGAGCAAGTGGGGAGGGTAGGCACTGTGGGTGAGAACTTGGCTCCACAGGAGTTTCTGGGACTCTTCTCGCCCATCTCATATTGCTTACTGTCCTCCTGGGTCTCCCCTGTGACCTTCCATACTGCTCGAAGGAAAGCTAGGTCCCCAGATTCTTTGCTTCTTGACCCCTCTCTCCCTAGGTGGCCTGGGAGCCCTGTGTCCCAATTCCCACATGCCAGGTCTTAGAGAAGAGTGTGGAGGGAGGTGGGGGCCTGCAGGACCAAGGGGGCAGACTCAGCTCCACTACCTCCCACCTGTGTGATAAGGGTAAGTCCCTCCTCCTGTCCAGCCTGCTTCCTCCATCATCAGGAGGGGAGGATACTGCTGTTAGTGTTCCTAGGTGATCTGAGTCCTCAGGGAACATGTCTGGTCCTCCCCATGTCAGGAGCCAGTCACTAGGGAGCCCCACCCATGTTGTACCTCTACAGGTAAGGCCCTTCCTCTTCTTCTGGCCAGGCCATTCACTCAGATGCTCCCCAGGAAGCTCCAGAGCCAGGTGTGCCCCATGGGCAGGGATATGACTCTTGCTGGCCAGAGGAACCAGCAATGACCACCTACAAAGGCCAGTACCTGGAAGAGAAAGAAAGAGATGGAGGCCTCAGAGTTGCCTTGCCACCTGGAGAGGTCCTTGTTTTCCCCAAGGGTGTTCTCTACAATCCTCTCCTCCATCTACTCTGCCAATCCCAGCCTGAGAGCTGCTGTCTGCTCCAGGAGGTCTCATTTGGTACACGGTACACAGTGGGCTCCTTATGGCCAGTGGTATTTGGAGGAAGGGCCTCTGTGGCCCTGGGAGGGCTGTGGTAGGAGCACCTGGGAACAAGGTCTGCTGCCTTAGGGCAAGAGCAAGGTTGTGGGGGAGGGGAAGGGAAGACCACCTTTCCTACTGGTCCCTGTATGCAAATGTAGAGCTGCAAGAGACTGTCCTCAAATACTGGCTAGGGGAGCCCAGGGAGAGCAGGAACAAGCAGAAATTGGTACCCTGGCCTCAGGTTGGGGGCAGTTTTGGCAAGGGGTGTGCAGGTACTGCAGAGAGCCCTGGTGCAGCACAGAGAAGCGGACAGCCCTGGGGTTTGGCTCAGAAGAGAAGCATCCTTCCCATGCTCACCCCAGAGGGGTGGAGGCATCTTTTCTCCTCCGGAGCCTTCCCTGGGCCCCCCCTCGCCCCCTCCCCTTCATTCCCCGGGTTCAGGTGACACCACCGGGGCCTCTGCGGAAAGGGAGGGGCGGTAACTGGACTGGAGGCGGGAAGGGGAGGTTGCTGTTGGTCTACTGATGCTGGGCTGACCCTGGAAGATGTTGAGGCCGCTGCTGCCCCTCACCCCACGGCGGAATCGTGGCTGGGGAGGAGGCGAGAGTCTGTGGCTTAAGCAAGCCTTTACCCTGCTCGGCTCAACAGTTTTTCAGGCTGGTTTGCCCGGGTACCTTTCATATTTCCCCAAACCACTAAGGCGCCTCCACATTTAGATGTCATGGCAACACCCCCCACTCCCCCTCATTTCTGCCCGTCGCGTCCTACCTTTCTGCTCTGGGCTTGGAAGATCAACTGACTGCAGCAGAATCCCTTCCTTCTGGTTTTCCCCTTTGGCCAATATGAAGCAACAGGTCGGCCGAACTCAAATAGTTTCTTGGGCCGGTGGAAAGGAACTGTTTACTGAGTTTCTGAGCAATACCGGGCCGTTTGCTACAGGGGCCAAGGCTCGTTGTCTGCCCTCCTGCTGTGAAGGTCTAGAGTTGACCGGCATGGACATCCTCGCTTCCGCCCCCTCGCCGCGTCCCTGAGGCCTGGGGCCACCACTGTTCTTAAGGTGAGGGCCGGGCCCAGAGCAGGTGAGTGGGCGACCCTCAGGCCTGGCCACTGGCGCTGCAGCGGCGCTCACTCGATCCGCACCTGCAGGCGGATGTTGAGCATCACGGAGGCCAAGATGTAGAAGTAGGGGAAGTTCATGCGCAGCCTCCAGGCCAAGTCGAAGAAGGTGAGCAGTGTGCGCGTGAGCCCCTTGCAGAAGGCGCTGTAGGAGCTGCGAACCGCGGCGGAGCGCGACAGTCGCACCGCCAGGCCCGATAGGGCTGCCGCTGCCGCCGCCGACAGAGCCGCCGATGCTGCCATGAGCCCCAGGCCGGCCCAGGCCCTGCCAAGGGACGGATCAAGAAAAGCTCGAGTCTAAAGGGCGGGCAACGCGAAGACTGGAGCTCCCCGCGGGCCTCCAGGGGCCCTGCCCGCCCCGCCTTCGAGCTGTCCACGCCCTCACCTGGCCCCGCCCAAGCCCCACCCCATCACTGCCTCCTTACTGCTGAGGCCGCTTCGGTGGCTGGGTCCCCAGAGTAGTCCGGCCCCTGGCCAGAGTTGCAGAGCTGTGGGCGGCTCCGGCCACAAAGGCCAGCCCCGCCCCTTACCAGCCCCGCCTCCTCCTGGGCTCCCGGACTGGGCCTGAGGGGAGTGGAAGGTGCAGCTGCCAGAGGTCGGTTCTGCCGAATCCCCTAGAGTGCAGTGAGAGTGGAGAGCTGGAAGATCTGGACCGCTTTGCTAATCTGTCCAGAAAGCACACCCAGAAAGCCTCGCTGGTTCACACCACTCTTCCTCCGTTCACACCACTCTGCCTTCTGCCGCGGTCTCTCCCCGGCTAACCAACCCTTTGTACCTTTCTTTAATTTGCATAGTTCAGTAACTAATGGAATGCCTGCAAACCCACGTGTGTGTATTTTTTTACCTTTCTGGTTTGTTAGTCGTGTATGTTTATTGGCAAATTTTCCCATTGTCCTTCTCTTTCTAAGCATTCTTTTTTCATTCTTTTTTTACTTTATTTTTTATTAAGTCTTTCGTACATAGATCATAAATACATTTATGCCATTATAAGATTCAATGTGTTGATCATTTGTACAAATTGGAATGCTTACGTCCTACTAAACAACATAGCCTTCACCACTTTTACCCAATTACAGGATTAAGACATTTATGCTCTACACCTGAAAGATCCAACTTGTACTTGCAATATGGTCCATAGGTGTGGCCCCCCTACAGACCCTCCCTCTACCAACCCACCCCCTTCCCTTCCCCTCACCCTTCCCTTCCCTAGGCTATAGTTGTGTTTCATTTTTCATATACAAGTGTGAGTGATTATAAATTGGTTTCACAGTAGTACTGAGTACATTGGATATATTTTTTTCCATTCCTGAGATACTTTACTGAGAAGACTATTTTCCACCTCCATCCATGTAAACATAAAAGAGGTAAAGTCTTCATTTTTTTAATGCTGCATAGTATTCCATGGTATACATATACCACAATTTATTAACCCATTGACAGGTAATGGGCACTTGGGTTTCTTCCATGACTTGGCAATAATGAATCTATTGCTTGCTTTGGTTGCTGCACAGGTGGTATGGTGTTTTCATTTGCACTTGTTTAGGCCTGTTTTTTGTTTGTGTACTTAAAATCCCTTTGGTGGTTTTATTTAATATTCATTAGGTCAGGTGTGGTGGCTAATGCTTGTAATCCTAACACTCTGGGAGGCCGAGGCAGGAGGATCTCTCGAGCTCAGCAGTTCAAGACCCACCTGAGCAAAAGTGAGAACCCCCCCCCCACCAAAAATAGAAAAACTAGACCTGCACTTTGGCCATGCCCATAGTCCCAGCTACTGGGAGGCTGAGGCTAGAAGGTCGCTAGATGCCACAAGTCTATAGTTGATGGGAGTTGGCTGATGCCACCTCATTCTAGCTTGAACAACAGAGACACTGTCTCAAAATATATATATATAATCTTCATTAAAGGAAACTAATCCAAACCCAATTGTGTTTTTTCACTTTGTTATGGTCATGACTTTAAAAACAACTGTCTGCCAAGAAGCAGGTTCATCATAATCCCATCCCAGTTTTCACAAGCTTAGGCCTTCTCTAATGCCTGTTTGCAGTCTTCTAGTGCATTTAAACATCTCTACAGTATCCTGTGGAACTTTTTTTTTTTTATTGAGACAGAGTCTCAAGCTGTCACCCTGGATAGACTGCTGTGGTGTCACAGCTCATAGCAACCTTAAACTCTTGGGCCCGAGCAATTCTCTTGCCTCAGCCTCCCAAGTAACTGGGGCTACAGGCGCCTGCCACAACACCTGGCTATTTTTTGGTTGTATTTGTCATTGTTATTTGGCAGGCCGGGGCTGGATTCGAACCTGCCAGCTCCGGTGCATGTGGCCAGTGCCCCAGCCACTGAGTCACAGGCACTGAGCCTCCTGTGGAACTTTTTAAAGAACCCAGCAGAGTGACACATACACTGGGTAATTGACCTACCTTGCAGGTCAAATAAAAAAAATAGCCAGTTTTAGAGCCACTAAGTTATGGTGTGATATGATTTTATCAACAACACAGCCATCTATGGGTATAAATGCATATACAAATGTCAGGGCAAGTGTATCAGATTGCTCAACTTTGTTCTGGTTAAGGCAGTAGGAAGGAAGACTTACATTTGTACTTCTGATGAAGTGCAGATGACTCAAAATTTGACTAATTGGTGTAAGGTGTATTTTAAATTAAAGGCCCTAAGACATCAATTGGCTTGGGAAGGGGCTTTATCTCAATCTTTTTTTTGGCAGTTTTTGGCCAGGGTCAGGCTTGAACCCACCACCCCTGGTATATGGGGCCAGCGCCCTACTCCTTGAGCCATAGGCACTGCGCCTTTCTCTCAATCTTCATAAAGACCAGGGAAACTTCAAGAAGAACAATTTTCTTTTCTTCTCCTCTGGATTATCTCATTTTCTATTTCTGGAAAGACGATCAGGAATATAACCAGACACGCCCAGGCCTTCTTCAAAATAATGCCTGTCTCTCAGGTTAATTTAATCTCCAAAGAAAATTATTTACAAGTCAATCTGTCAATCTCCCATTCATTCATTCTCCCAAGTATCTATTCATCCTCCCTAGTAACCATTTACTTGCCACTCAACAGAATTACTTACAGTGTTTCAGAAAAAAGGCAAATTAAAACAAACACACCAACAGTATAGAGGAAAGAACCTTTAATTGTGGGTGAGAACTCAGGTGCCTCAAGGTGTGAAATGTTGAGTTCCTAGGAACGATTTTTTCCCAGGCTTTTTTATACCAATTTTTTCCCTTCAGTTCAATGTCAGCTGCACAGTTATGGCTACAGATGTTAGAAACCAGGGTATTATTATTAGTTACAGAGTCTTTTTTCTTTTTCTTTGCAAAGTTATTTCAGCTCAGTGTAAAGTTTGTGCTTTAGAGGATTTCTTCGGCAGCTGCCTGCTGCTTTCTCAGGATCACTAAGAAATATAAGATTTATTTCTCCTTCCTTAATAGTCACCATCTCCACTCTCTTTTCTAAAATGAGAATGTGTAAGTATTCGGGAATCATTAGAATATTGTGTAATCACTCCCCCCTCCAAGTGCAAGGTAACAATGTAATTTGTATATCTTTTCCCTTACTAATCTGCTTTATTGTGAGTGGATTTTTTCGGTGAACCTTTCCAGGGTAAAGGGTAAGTTTTCCCCTACACTCCCTATATATGTGTGTATATCCTTATGTATAAGTATTACTTGTATAATACAATGAAACACATAATTATTTGAAAGAGTGACAGAAATATAGAGACTTAAGCCACACAGAGACTTTTTGTTCCAGATTGGATTGAGCCTACTCATTTACAGAGCCTGTTTCTTCCAATCATTTCTGAAACCTCTCCTTGGTCTCATTTTCTTTAACATTTTATTTTAAAATAAGTATAGACTCACAGGAAAATGAAAAAAACAGTCCAAAAAAGACCTCATGCCTTTTATCTAGCTTTCTTGAATAGTGACATTTTCTGTAGATGTAAAACAATATCAAAACCAGGAAATTGGCTTGGCACCTGTGGCTCAAGTGGCTAAGGCACCAGCCAC
>NW_003852647.1:241549-243278 GCF_000181295.1 Otolemur garnettii | reverse complement strand
AAATGGCTGAGCATTGTGGAAGGTGCCTGTAGTCCCAGCTACTTGGGAGGTGGAAGCAGGAGAATGGCTTGAGCCCAACAGTTGGAGGTTGCAATGAGCTGTGATGCCACAGCACTCTACCCAGAGCGACAGCTTGAGGTTCTGTCTCTAAAAAACAAAAACAAAAACAAAACTCCAGGAAATTGACATTGGTACATTACTATTAATTATAGGCCTAATTTTACTTTCTATATATTTCTATCTCTATCTCTATATTGAAGGGGAGTCTTAGGGAAACTTACCCTTTTCCCCTAGGTTGGTTTGCTGAAAAGATCAACTCACAGTTATAGTAGATTTGTAAGAGAAAGGTTTATTTTCAAATACCGTGCACATGGGGGGAACCACAAGAATGATTTCTCAAGGTTTCAGTGATAGTCAGTGGCTTTTAAAGATCCCTTTTAGAAGGGAGGGGGGAGAGAAACTAGAAAGTATATGTACAGCAAGGGGTTACTAAGGGGGGATGGGTAGACGGAGGGAAACAGATTGATTAGTAGATTAACCTGAGAGACAGGTATTGCGCTTCAAATGACCTTAGAGGCAGGTCTAGCATGTGATAAGGAGGCCAGAAGCCCCTTTTCTGATTCTAACTCAGGTTATTCAGGTTTTATAGAGAAGAGGCTGGGTGCTTTCTAATCAAAAATGGCCTTTTCACTGAAAATATTCTTTATACCAAGGAATCATATTTTGGGGTGAAATTTCCTTAGTTCCTTCAATATCTACATCTATAGATATTTTTTAGATAGTCTCACTTTGTCACCCTTGGTAAAGTGCTGTGGCGTCATAGCTCACAGCAACCTCAAACCCTTGGGCTCATGCAATCCTCTTGCCTCAGCCTCCCAAATAGCTGGGACTACAGGTGCCTGCCTGTACAACAGCCAGCTATTTTTTAGAGGGGGGGTATCCCTCTTGCTCAGGCTAGTATCGAACTTGTGAGCCAAGTAATCCACCTGCCTCAATCTCCCAGAGTTTTAGGATTACAGGTGTGAGCCACCGTGGACCCAGCCTTACTTTCAATATTTTTAAAACCTGAATTAATGTATTTGTGACTGTGTGTGTGTGCAGGTATAGATCTAACAATTTTATATCATGTAAAGATTTGTGTAACCACCACTATGACAAAGATAAAAAAAAAATGTTTCATCACCCAAAAGTATTTCTTTGGGTCATTGAAGAGACTGCAGTGACACCATTTTGTAGATAAGCGTTATCCCAAGAAAAGGGAACAAAGGACTAAGGAAGGGAAGGAAGGAGGGGGCAGGGACCACAAGAAATTCCACAGCAGGCACAAGCTGAGAACCAGGTAAACAGCTCAAGTGGCAACAACCAATCAGAGATTCACTCATTACTCACCCCAGCGGAGACCCTGACCATGGAAGGACATTCAACCTGTCAGAATCCCCAGGCCTCCCCAATGACCAATAGATGACCACATACCAACTTCTCCCCCAGCTACCTTCCCTGGCATTTTATTGCAACCCATAATACCTGGTGAAGAAATGTATAAAAACTTCCCTGGCCATTGTTTCAGGGGCACTTCCTCACAACCACGCTGTTAGCAAGAGTGACCCGAGCATATGCCCGAAAAAAATAAGTTCTTCTTAGCAAAGTATCACAAGAATGGAAGAAAAAGTATCCAATGTACACACACCTATTATGAAATTAATTTAAACCTTTTTATATGAAAGCTATA
>NW_003852647.1:213768-228090 GCF_000181295.1 Otolemur garnettii | reverse complement strand
GCCATTTTTTTTCTTGAGTAAATGTTTTCTGACTAGTTAGTGGCAAGAGGAAACTTGCCTTTTTCCCCAGAAATTTTGCCAAAAGATCACTCACAATTAAGGCAGACTAATAAGGGAAATGTTTATTTCCAAATACCATGTGTGTGGGGAGAATCACAAGAGTGATTACCCCATGTCTCAGTGATGGTCAGATGCCTTATAGAAGTCTTTTTGAAGGGAGGGGAAGGATGTAGAGTATAGGTGCTGTAAGTGGTTGCTAGGGAGGATGAATAGATGGGGAAACAGATTGACTTGTAACTCAACCTGAGAGATAGATATTGTATTGTATTTTTTTTCCAGACAGAGTCTCACTCTGGTACCCTGAATAGAGTGCTGTGGCATCATAGTTCACAGCAACCACAAACTCCTGGGCTCAAGTGATCGTCTTGCCTCAGTTTTTCTATTTTTAGCAGAGGTGGAGTCTTGCTATTGCTCAGGCTGGTCTCAAATTCCTGAGCTCAAGCATTCCACCCACCTCAGCCTCTCAGAGTGCTGGGATTACAGGTGTGAGCCACCATGCCCAGCCCCAGGTTTTAATGTTTTAAATGATTTGAGGCAAGTCTGCTGGCATTCAGTGGGAGGAAAGGAAGTCAGTTGTCCCTATTTGAGATTTTTATTTGGTCAGTTCAGTTTTATGTGTATAGATGGAAAGCCCCTTCTGAATGCTTTCTTTTTCTTTTCTTTTTTTTTTTTTTGAGATAGAGTCTCACTCTGTAGTCCTGGTAGAGTGCCATGGCATCATAGCTCATAACAACCTCCAACTCTTAGGCTCAAGTGATCCTCTAGCTTCAATCTCCTGAGTAGTCACCTGGGGTGATCATTGCAGGGTACATGCTTTATGCCTCCATTTTTTTTTTTGAGACAGAGTCTCACTTTGTTGCCCTCAGTGTAGTGCTATGGCATCATAGCTCACAGCAACCTCAAACACTTGGGCTCAAGCAATCCTCCTGCCTCAGCCTCCCAAGTAGCTGGGACTACAGGCACTGCCACAACACCCAGCTATTTTTACAGGTGAGGTCTTGCTCTGGCTCATGTTGGTCTCGAAATCCTGAGCTCAAGCAATCCACCTGCCTCAGCCTCCCAGAATGCTGGGATTACAGGTGTGAACCACCATGCCTGGCTTAAAATAAAATACTAAATACTCCTCCAAGCAGCTGACAGACAAAACCCCCTTCTGGGCCAAGGGGATCCCTAAAACTCAGTTGCTAGCCTTGAGAAAGTGAGTAAGGAGATCAGACATGCCTCATCACGTCCTCTTGTTATGCCCGAAAATTATTCTCCCAAATAGCCCCAACAGACGAATCCGAGACACACTCCGAAGTAAAAAACAAAAGGTGAGTTTTATTCAAGCCCGGGCCTGGTCTCTCATGGCATGCAAGCCAAGGAAGAGCCCTGAACCCGGGTGGAGCAAGTTTTTATGGGGTACAGAAAGCAAGAAGGGGAGGAGGGTATGAGTACACTTTTGATTGGTGGTTGGTGATTTAATTAGTAAAGGGGGATTTGGATTGGTACAGGTGAGGGGTGGGGGAAGGCAGCAGGGAGTGGCTTTGCAGGTTTTACTGGCAGAGGTTGGGGCGGAAGGGCTAGGAATGGAGTTTATGCAGTAAACAGCTAGGAATGGGGCTTGTGTAGTAAACAGCAAAATGGAGTTAATCTGGCCCTCTCACCCTTCCCTTCTAAGAGATGTTCTTTGTGACTCATTAACAGGCCTAAGACTATGCAAAGCATACCTGCAAGTCCTCGTTATCTATCACAAATCACTTGAGTCTGGGCATACTTCCTTAGTTTGTCTCTGATTAATAGACCGTTATCTTAGCATTACCTTTGTCTGACTCTGGATTATTAGACAAAGTCTAGCTCTTTCAGCCAATTGTCAACTAAAGAATCTTTAAAACCACTTAGGACCTGTAAGACCCTGTTTTAGATGTCCCACCTTTTTGGAGCAAATCAATATATGCCATCCATGTATTGATTTATGATTTTGCATGTAATTCCTGTCTCCCTGAAATGCATAAAACCAAACTGTAACTCCACCACAAGGAGTCCATTTGCTAAAGCCTTTTTGGGTGTGGGGCTCCAGGTCATGGTACTCAAATTTGGCTCAGAATAAATGTCTTTAAATTATTTACAGGGTATGGCTTCTTTTCTGTTGGCAACAGTATAGCCCATTTAAATTTGCAAAAATAGTTTTTAGGGAAAGTCTTCAAGATTTGTCTTCATTCTAAGGGGGAATCTTCTTAATTGTCTCTTTGGTTCTCTCTAGTAAACCTGACTGGAGTTAACCACTAACCCACATTTTCCTCTATAGATTTACCTATTCTGGACTTTTCATGCAAATAAAATCGTATCATATGTTGTCCTTTGTGTCTGGCTTCTTTCACTTAAGCATACTGTTTTCAAGGTACATCTGTTGCAGTATGTATCATTATTTTCTCTATTTTTATTGCTGAATAATATTCTATTGTATATCACATTTCATTGATGCAGTTATCACTTGATGTATGTATAAGTTGTTTACATATTTTTTTCTATTGTAATGTATGATTATTATATACATTTTGGTGTGTAATTTTTTTTCTGAGATAGAGTCTCACTGTATCACTGAGTTAGAGTGCTGTGGCATCAGCCTAGCTCACAGCAACCTCAATCTCCTGGGTTTGTGTGATCTTCCTGCCTCAGCCTCCCAACTAGCTTGAGACTACAAATGCTGAGCTAATTTTTACATTTTTAGTAGAGATGGGGTCACTCTCTTGCTCAGGCTGGTCTCAAACTCCTGAGATAAATAAATCCTTCTACTCCAGTCTCCCAGAGTGCTAGGATTATAGGTATGAGCCACCGTGCCCACCTGTGTGATAGATTGCGTCTTGTGTGTATACCTTGGAGTGGAATTTTGGGGTCATGTGGCAACTATGTTTAAAGGTTTTGGGATCTGTCAGACTGTTTTTCAAAGTAGCTTTTCCATTTTACATTCCAACAAGCAGTGTGCGAAAGTTCTAATTTGTTCACATTCTCACCAAAACTTTTTAATGTCTTTTTTTACTTTCACCATTTTACTGCAGTGAAGTGTTATTTCATTGATTTTGATTCCGTTTCCCTAAGCCTGATGTTGTCAGTAGGTTTTCTATAGATACTCTTTATGAAGTTGATAAAGTTCCTTTTTATTTATGACTTGCTGAGATTTTTTTTTTTATTATGAATGAATCCTGAGTTCATCACCTGCATTTTCTACTTCTATTGATATTATAGGGGAGGGAAAACTTTTCCTGTATCTTCTTACATTCTGTTTTGGGGTCTGTCAATTAAACTGACAAAATATAGATTAACAGGATAAAAAATTTACAAGTTTTACTGTTTGTTAGCATTTTTAATTTTACATGCATGGGAGTGTCACAGAAAAGAAGCGAAAAACTCAAAGTGGTTGTTAGAGCCAGGGGTTTATATACTGTTTTGATAAAGGTTGATAAATTGTAGAGAAGTCACTAGACAAGGAAAAATTAAATTTGGACTCCTTGGAGTTTGTATATTGTGGGAAGATGACTGGGAAATGTATGGTAGATAAGGGTTGTTTGTTTAGTAAAGTTTGTTATGCGGCTCATCTCGGTGCCATCTCCAGTGATTAAGAGGGTTCTCTACTTCTTGAAATAGGACAGAGAGCCACCTTTACAAATACAAATTTTCTTCAAAAAAGGGAAATTTATGTCTTCTTTTTAAGGCCCATAGGAGGAGGGCAGAGAGGTCCCCCTGTGTCTATGGGGCTTCTCAATTATTCAAGTTAGAATAATTCTTACGTTGAAGTGGTGTATTTGGGGGCGGCATAAACTGATTCCCTGTCATATAATCATGTTACTATTTTTTTCTTTAGGCTGCTAATATGATGTATTACGCTGTTTGATTTTCAAACATTGAACCAGTTTTATATTTCCAGGATAAACACCACATGGTTGTGGTGCGTTATTCTAAAGCTTTAGTTGAGATCTGAAGGAAGAGAAGGAGTTAATTAGGGACACCACATGTAGATAAGGAAAATTTCAGTGCAAAGGGGAGAAAGAACGTGGCTAAGGAGTCAGAAAAAGAAGAATTGCTGGATTGATATTTTTAAGAAGCTGAGTTTTGAGATCTAGTGTGCAAGCGAAGGATTTGACTTTAGATAGGAGTAGAGGTATTTGTCTATATGGTAAGACAGGTGGTAAGTCTGCATATTTTGGAAGTAGTTACCCTCCAAATTGAATTATTTTCTCTGTACTTGTATCATATACTTGATCAGAAAAGCACAGTCTTGTATTTGACTAGAGTTGTGTTTTTGTCAATAGATTATGACCAAGAAAGAGAAGGGCAAGTAGTTGAGCTGGCCAGCAGCCAGATGATTATAATGATTGACATGGAATTTTAGCCCTGTAAGGAAAAAAGAGAGGACATCATAGGTCTGAGGGACTGAGTAAATGTGATGGAATCAGTGGCTAGGCATTTGCAGTGGGACTGAAAGGGTGCTGGGGATCAGGGACTAGGGTGCAGGAAATATTTTATACTGTTCCTGGTATTTTATTCCTGGTTGTTCTCTCCATTTTCTTAGATATTTACCTTAAAATCGATTTTATTTGTGGATTTTTATATTTCTACTCATTGTGCTCTCAATATCTGTGTGTTTTAGGGATATAATTATATTAGGCTCATATACATTTATAAGTAATTATATTTATAATTTCCTTATTCAGCTAACTATTACTTGTTTCCTTTGCCTTCAGCCCAGGCCTGAGCTGTTTGGACTTTTTACCTGATGATGTGACACAGACCTTCATTTCTGAGAGGTCCAAGTCACTCATGGAACTGTCCATTTTTTTTTTTTTATTGCTGTAGTTTCTCAGTAACTTTTAGTATTGGACATGGAAGCACCAAAAGAACCCAGGAAAATTTCAAGTTCATCCAAACAATATCATTTCCTCATCCCTTCTTTCACTATGTAGCAGCATCTGATTTTCCCTTACTAATCAGGATAAATCACCCTAGTCAGAACATAATCCCCAATCTGGCTGTTGCTTCAATGGGATGAGGTACCTGAAATGGCAATGTGGCAGTCTCATCTTCCAATTTATTTATATTTATTTATTTATTGAGACAGAGTCTCACTTTGTTGCCCTCTGGTAGAGTGCCTTGGTGTCATAGCTCACAGCAATCTTTAAGTCTTGGGCTCGGGTGATTCTCTTGTCTCAGCCTCCTGAGTAGCTGAGTCTATAGGCATTTGCCACCATTCCCAGCTATTTTTAGAGATGAGGTTTCACTCTAGCTCAGGCTGGTCTTGAACTCGTGAGCTCAGGTGATCTGCCAAACTTGGCCTCCAAAGTGCTGGGATTACAGGCATGAGCTTTTGCGACCGGTTTATCTTCCAATTTAATGGAACCACTTACATGATCTTCATGGTAGAACTATTCCTCCTCATGAGCTGAGACTTCTAAACCAGCATAACTCAAAGTGTGCAGATCAAGAAACAAAAATGCCATGAGTTGGCTATTAGATATCTGTCCTAGTGAGAGAGGCAGCTCCCAATTCCAGCCTTTTATTCCTGGACATATGTATTCTATCTGTAGGGGAAACAATACCATATAATAGCCTCTGATGTAAACAGAAACTACATCCTATTAGAACTCCATCTTTTCAGGGTGTTGTCACCCATGCGGTGCCGTAACTGAGTTTTTAGTAAGTCCATCTACCTTTCAACTGGGCCAGCCAGTTTTGGGTGATGGGTTATATGGTAAGACCAGTTAATTTTTTAGGCATAATGAATTTCACTTCCTTTGCTGTGAAATTAATTCTGTGATCAGAAACAATGCTGTGTGGAATACCAAGATGAAGTATTTGGCGTTCTATGAGTCCACATGTGGTGATGCTGGTATAAGAAGGCAATCCATATCCTGAATGTGTCTATTACAATGAGGACAAATCTCCACCCCTTTGCTATGATATGAACATTTGTGTCTCCCCAAAATTTTAAGGTTGAATTACTAACTGCCAAGGTGATGGTTTTAGGAAGTGCAGCCCTTGGGCATTGATTAGGTCACAAGGGTGGCACGTGGAACCCTAATGAATAAGAACAGTGCATTATAAAAGAGGCTCAAGAGAGATTCCTTGCTCCTTCCACCATATGAAAATTGAGTAAGAAGTACCATCTGTGAACTAGGAAATGGGTCCTTGGCAGACACCGAATCTCCCGGGACCTTTATCTTATATTTACCAGCTTCCAGAACTCTGATAAATAATTTTTTTGTTGTATATAAGCTACCTAGTTTACAGTATTTTTGTTATAGCAGTCTGAGTGGACTCAGACCCACATCTCCAAGGTGAAAGAGGTCCAATGTAATTATCCTGCACCTGGCTGCTGGCAGGTTTGCCTGTGGAATGGTGCCATATGTGGACATAATGTTGGTCTCTGCGGTTTGGCAGATTGGGACCTCACCAGTAATGATATCCAGATCAGCCTCCATTATGAAAGGTCTATGTTTCTGTGCCCATGCACACCCTCCTTCTGGTTATCATGGGAACTTTGCACATGAGACTATTGACAAGAGGTAGGACAGATGGGAAGTTAGACTAATTGTCATGCACAGAACATGTCCCCAGTCAAAAGTGGTAGTCTTATGTGGATTACTTGGATGATGGGATAACAGAGTACACTCAGATGTGGTATATAGTCTCTAAAATCCAAAAGGAGCCCTGAGCTTCTTTTTTTCAATGATGCAGTTGGTACAGATAACATATACAGAGGTGCATAAACAGGTATTTCTAACCTCCTACAGTACACTGGAATATAAGAGAAGAGCTGAAATATAGCATGTAGGATGTAGAGCTCTGTACACACCAACATGGGTAAATTTCATAATTATGAGTGGAAAAAAAACAAATAGCACAGAAGGATGCATCAAATGGTAAATGAAAACATGCCAAATACATAGAAAAGGTATTCAAACTGGTGCAGGAGGATGTCACAATGGAACTCTATCTAGTCTCAGACTTGGAAAAGGCCCCCAAACAATTGCTACCAACTACTTGACATCTAGCAAAGAGTTTCTTGACTATCCACAGAGCACTAGTAAAGAATGGAATCACAATCATGTGAACTCTGACCACTAACCCACATGAGGGAGTGTAATCACATTGGAGAATCTGGTTGAATTAGAGACCAGAGAAGCCCCAGTTTCAAACTTACTGGAGGGTAGGACTTTCCAAGGAGCCATGAGTAAAGCTTGAATCATCTTCTCAAGAGTTTCAGCCAGCAGGTATGACCCTGTCCAGTGCCTCAGGGGCAGCGGCAGGCAGCTCTTACAGAGAGTTTTTTGGGCTAGACTCCCACAGAGATCTGAAGGGATGGGGTCTTAGCAGAGCCACGTGGGCAGTGTTGTCACCCAAGTGGGCCTAGATAAAAAATTACTAATAATGAGACGTCAAGGGGAGGGGGCTTCTTGCTAAAACTTAATAGAATTCTTACTAAAGATAGGCCTGCATGGTCAGATATTAAGGGTGAGGGATTCTCACTAAACTGACTTAGCAAATCTCTTGCTAAAAACTGGATGTAGCAAGAATGAGGACAGGGAATAAGGACAAGTCCCAGTCAAAAAGAGGGCTCAGAGGGGTCTGTCTAAAGTTAGATTAAGGAGAAAGACTTAACCTCTATTGTTCCCCTGAAATTTATGTTCTTCTCACGTGGAAAATATAATCATTATATCCCAACAGTCTCTAAAGCCCTAACTCATTCCAGCATCAGCTCTAAAGTTCGAAGTCTTATCTAAATATCATCTGAAATATATGTGGGTGAGACTCAAGGTACAATTCATCCTGAGACAAATTTCTATGCAGCTACGAACCTGTGAAACAGACAAGTTATATCCTTCCAAAATACGTTGACGGGACAGGCATAGGATATTCTCATTCCAAAAGGAGAAACTAGAATGAAAGAAGGGGTGATGAGTCCCAAGCAAGTCCAGAACCTACCAAGGCAAATTTCATTAAATCTTAAGGCTCAAGAATAATTCTTTTTGGTTCAATCTTCTTGCGTTTTTGTGGTTACTTTTTTTTTTTTATCAGATCACATGTTGATTTGCTTATAATACTTGGGGGTGTATTACTTTGTATAACTTCCTTAGTGATTGTTCTGAGTATGACTATACCATGTGCATGTGACTTATCACAGTTTATGGATATCAACAGTTTTCACTCCACAAAGTATGGGAACTTTACTCCCATTCAGGTGTCTTCATGCTTTCCACTTTATTTTTAATTAATTAACTTATTTTGAGACAGAGTCTTACTCTGTTGCCCTGGGTAGAGTGCCCTGGCATCAAAGCTCACAGCAACCTGAAACTCTTGGGCTTAAGCAATCCTCCTGCCTCAGCCTCCTGAGTAGCTGGGACTACAGGCATGCACCACCATGCCCGGTTAGTTTTTTCTATTTTTTTTCAACTTTTAAAATAAAAAACATTTTAATACTGATAAAGAGCTCTTTATAAATAACACTGTTTACAAACAAATATTGATTTATTGATAAGTGTCATGAAACAGTGTACTATGTTTAAATATAATAGCAGTTTCATTAGTTTTAGATAATTTTTTTTTTTTAGACGGAGCCTCAAGCTATCCCCCTGGGTAGAGTGCCATGGCATCACAGCTCACAGCAACCTCCCACTCCGGGGCTCAAGTGAGTCTCCTGCCTCAGCCTCCCAAGTAGCTGGGACTACAGGTGCCCGCCACAATGCCCGGCCATTTTTTGGTTGCAGCTATCATTGTTGTTTGGCGAGCCCGGGCTGGGGATTCAAACCTGCCACCTTAGGTGTATGTGGCTGGTGCCTTAGCCGCTTGAGCCACAGGTGCCGAGCCAGTTTTAGATAAATTGACACTACAAGTAAAGTTTTCCAGGCTATTTAATCAAGTTACTTACAATGTACACATTCCTGAGTATACCCCATTGTTGTAACATTGTTTTGGAGTTTTTCTGCATTCAGCTTAAAAGGTGTTTCTTCCCAAGGAACTGAACTTTTCTGTCAAATGCACTTGATCGAATAGGAGAATTTGGTTCATAAAATGGATTCATTGCACACTTTATATATAAATCATAGACATCAGTAAAGTTCTTTATTCCATCTTCTTGCCTTCTGTCATGAAGCATAATAAATCTCATATTCCCTGAAGTGACAAATGCTGACACAAACTGTTAGGTCCAAAAAATTATTCTCCCAAACAGCCCAAACAGACGAAGCTGAGACACGCTCTGATGTAAAAAGCACGAGATGAGTTTATTCAGGCCCGGGAGGTCCGGGCCTGGACTCTCCTGGCATGCAAGCTGAGGATGAGCCCTGAACCTGGGGTGTGCAAGGTTTTTATGGGGTACAGAAGGCAAAAAGGGTAGGGTCAGGGTACGGGTACACTCCTGATTGGTGGTTGGTGATTTCACTAGTAAAGGAGGATTTGCATTGGTGGTTGGTGATTTCACTAGTAAAGGAGGACTTGGATTGGTGCAGGTGAGGGGTAGGGGATTTTTTAACCGGGGCTAGAGGTGGTGTAGCCTAATTAGGAAGGAGAATACCTGAATTTCAAGGAAGTAGACACCTATTGCCTATTATGGGAGCTGTTCAAGGGAACTGATACTTATTGCCTATTATGGCAGCTGTCTGCCTTAGGTGACTCAATTCAATGGCTTAATGGCTGTGCTACCAGGGGTGGGGGAAGCAGCAGGGAGTGGCCCTGCAGTTTTAACAGAGCTTATGTAGTAGATAACAAAATGGCGCTGGTCTGGCCCTTACAAAACCACTCGTTGAACTTGTCCAGTTTTTAAGTACATGTTGTTCGACAGCCACATGTTCTCATCTACCAGGTCAAGAGCAGCATGACTTATGAACTGGTTCAGATGATGGCGGTCATCTTTGGATTCAGCTTTCCCAGCTGGCAAAAACTCCATTTCAAAAACTGGATTATCATGGTGGCCAACAATTACAAAGTAGAAGCTTCCAGACATTGTTTTCAATATATGGCTTCTGCAGCAAGACGCAGACAAGGGGAACTGCCATAGAGACCCACTCCAATTTTTTCTATTTTTAGTAGGGATGGGGGTCTCATTCTTGCTCAGGCTGGTCTGGAACTCCTGTGCTCAGGCTATCCACGTGCCTCGGCCTCCCAGGGTGTGAGGATTATAGGCATGAGCCGCCACACCTGGCCTGTACTTTCCCCTTGAAAATATCATTGTCTTTTTATTTATTTTTTAAGATACAGAACCTAACTTTGTCGCCCTTGGTATAGGGCTGTGGTGTCATAGCTCACAGCAACCTCAAACTCTTGGGCTCAAATCAATTCTTTTTCCTCAGCCTCCCTGGTAGCTGGGACTACTGGTACCTACCACAACGTCTGGCAGTTTTTAGAGATCCGGGTCTCATTCTTGCTCAGGCTGGTCTTGAACTCCTGAGCGCAGACAAGCCACCGCCTTGGCCTCCCAGCATGCTGGGATTACAGGCATGAGCCACCATGTTGGCCTATAATATCATTGTCTTGAGTGCCCCCGTTATTATAATTGTTCTTTTATTTATCACAGGAATTAAACAACTCACAAAGAAGATCATCCATTGAATGTTCAAGTATATCTGCTTTTCCCATTGTTTTTCCTCCCTTCCTAATGCTCCAAGATTCCTTTCATAATTTCTTTTGTTTTGAAGAACTTCATTCTTTAAGGGTGGTCCGCTATTCACAAATTCTTTTAATTTTCATTGATCTGAGAATGTCTTTATCTCTCCTCTATTTCTGAAGGACAGTTTTGTCAGATATAGAATTTGTGGTTGATAATTTTTTTTTAGACAGAATCTCACTTTGTCACCCTCGGTAGAGTGCCAAGACATCCTAGCTCACAGCAACCTCAAACTCTTGGACTCAAACGATCCTCTAGCCTCAGCCTCCCAACTAGCTGGGACTGCAGGCATGTACCACCATGCCTGGCTGGGGTTTTCTATTTTTAGTAGAAACAGGGTCTTGCTGTTGCTCAGGCTGGTCTCCAACTCCTGAGCTCAGGTAATCCACCCACTTCCACCTCCCAGAGTGGGAGGATTATGGGTGTGAGCTACCTCGCCCAGCCTGTGGTTGATAATTCTTTACTTCCAGCACTTAAACATGCCATGTGACTTCCTTCTGGCCTCTGTAGCATAATATTTTAAAATTCCCCTATGATGTTTCATTAAAGCAAGTCAAACTGTTTCCTTTTTAAGGGGTGCACAGGCCTCTGAAGCAGCAATGTTATCTGATCTTGCAGTGTGATCAGTGCAGTCTCTATCTGTATGAGTTTCCTGTGGCTGCTGCAACAGATCACCATACAATGGGTGGTTGAAAACAACAGAATGTCTTCTCTTACAGTTTTGGAAGCCAAAAGCCTAAACTCAAGGTATAATAAGCACAGCCATGCTCCCTCTGAAGGTTCCAGGGAGGAATCCTTTCTTCCCTTTTCCCAGCTTCTGGTGGCTACTGGCAATTCTTGGCATTCCTTGGCTTGTAGCTGCATCACTCTGATTTCTCCCTCCATCTTCACGTGTCTTCCTTTCCTACATGTGTCTCCTCTGTGTCTCTGTGTCTCTCTGTGTCCTCCCCTCTACTTAGAAGAACAAACAGTAGTTAGATTTATGGCTTACCCTAAACCAGGATGATTCCATTTTGAGATCCTTAATTATATCTGCAAGGGCCCTATTTCCAAATAAGGTCACATTTAGAGGTTTTAGCTAGGCATGAATATGGAGGGATGCGATTCAACCCACTTCACTGTCTTATGAAACCTTTTTCTCTTTCAGGATACTTGGCATAGAATGCATAATTGTGACCATTTTCACAAGTTTTTCTGAACAAATGAAAAGTAAGTGTGCCCCAGCCACTCACCTAAATGAGTTCCGAAGTTACACAATTTTCTGCAGTGGTGCTGGGCTGTCCACCCACAGGCATGTCTCCTGGCAGATTTGTACAGTCACTTTTTCCTTCAGATCCTATGCTGTAAAAGTCTGCTACTGGTCAGCCTATTGGCCTCGCAAAATGAAGAAGGTGAAACTGGAACCAGTCGTTGAGACCACCTAGGCAAGTTCATTGCATTTTTACATTGTGTGAGGTGACAGGTGGTTTGCAAAAGGCAGCCTCCCTCCTCGTCCCCCCGTTATTAAAGATGGTGTTGAAACTTCTTCCCAGGGTCTCTAGAGACAAGGGCTACCAATAATAGTAGGGACACTCCCTAGGGACTGCTGACTAACTGCAGGATGGACGCCCTGTTGCTAGAACCTATTCTTTAATTAGAAAGGGGCATTTTTTCCTAGTCCTTTTTTGTATTCCTCTTGTACACTGTGGGTGCTGTTGTCACAGAGACATTGACATAATTAAACTGTTCTGATTTCAAGGAAATCTGATTTTGACATTTTAACAGCAATGTTTTAATCTTTCTTTGTATCCTGTTTTGGAACGCCTTGCCATAGCAGGAAGCAGTGGGAGGACGGCCTGCATGGGACTGTAGCAAAAAAAAAAAACAAACAAAACCTTCTGGAGTCCGGGGAGTGTGGGAGTACTGCTCAGGTGCCTTTGTTTCAGAGGTGAGAGTGTGAATCTGAGTGTAATGGAAAGCTAGCTTTATCTATGAAAAAGGGGAGAGATGGGCCCCGTGGAACAAGTGGAGGGTGGGAAGTGGTCTCCCCCTGTAGTGGTGGAGTGGATTTATGGTGGGGGTCCTGGAGCTATAGGTCAGCAATTAAAGTAGCATATAGGTCAATACTCCTCCAAATCTTTACTTTCCATACACTGTTGTCCATTTTCTTCTTTTGTAGACATTTTGGGACCAATAACCATGTTTCATTCACAATGTCTCCAGCATCTGAGTCTGAAAGACCTTTGACTCATTCTTACTAACTCTCATTTTCAAGCCTGAGTATCCTAAGCTATAAAATTGGAATCATACCTTCATACCAGGAATATAATAAGGATTAAGCATTATTATCTTTGTAACACAGCCAGCACATAGGAGGTAGTAGCCCTGTTTCCTTACCCATAATTAGTACCCCATTTCCTTAATCTAAGTATTGGAGCAGAGCATTATGGTGCTTGGTTTAGCAGTTCTTCCTACACAACCTCCCCCACCCTCCCAAGCTCTTTAGACATTTGCCATCATTTCCTTTAATTGTTTGTTTCCTTTCTCAGAGCCAGATAGTTTCCTCAGAGATTACACGGGCTTCTCTTTGGAAACCACACCTCTATAACCATTCTGGGAAGCAAGTGATGGCCCAGACCCCAGGGTTTTTCTTACTCTGAGCTACATTCTGTTCTCGCCAAGTCAGACACTTTGCAGGAAGGCTGACTTAGCTCAGCACCCCAGAGAACTTTTTTTTTTGAGACAGAGTCTCACTTTGTCACCCTGGCTAGAGTGCTGTGGCCTCATAGCTCACAGCAATCTCAAACTCTTGGGCTTGAGTGATCTTCTTGCCTCACCTTCCTGAGTAGCTGGGACTACAGGTGCTTACCACAACGCTAGGCTATTTTTTCTATTTTTAGTGGAGAAGGGGTCTTACTCTTGCTCAGGCTAATCTTGAACTCCTAAGCTCAAGCAATCCACCTGCCTCAGCCTCCCAGAGTACTAGGATTACAGGTGTGAGCCACCAAGCCTGGCCCCCAAAGGACTTTGTACTATCTATCCAGCTGCAGGTGCCAGAGGGTGCCTGTTAACTGGCAGTGCCAGAATGGTCTCTGCTCTTCTCCAGCCTACATGAAGTCACTTTTTTCCTGGTGACTAATTCATTAATGAATTCATTAGTGATTAATTCATTAATGATAGGCTGAAGGCTTTTGATAAATTGTGGGGGAGGAATTGCTAAATATAAATATAAACCATTGTACATTGAATTCAGAAACTTTTGACCTTTCTTCCCGGCATGTAGTTCTGGTGATTTTAGTCTATGTGCACAGGGTTTATTTAGAAAAAGCGGCAGCACCTGTGGCTTGAAGGTCTCGGGCGCCGGCCCCATATGCCGGAGGTGGTGGGTTCAAACCCAGCCCTGGCCAAAAACTGCAAAAAAGATAAAACCACACACACACACAATTTTTAGGACCCCAAGGCAAAATGAAAATGAGGACTCTCTTGTTCAAAAATAATCAGGGGCTCGGCGCCTGTGGCTCAACTGGCCAGGGCGCCAGCCACATACACCTAAGGTGGCAGGTTTGAATCCAGCCCGGGCCCGCCAAATAACAATGATGGCTGCAACCAAGAAATGGCCAGGCATTGTGGCAGGTGCCTGTGGTCCC
>NW_003852647.1:209563-213665 GCF_000181295.1 Otolemur garnettii | reverse complement strand
AAAAAAAAAAAAAAATCAGGAACTTTGGCTAGACATGGTGGTTCACGCCTGTAATCCTAGCCCTTTGGGAGCCTAACCCAAAATTACTTACTGAAGTGAGAGGATTGCTTGAGCTCAGGAGTTTGCAACCAGCCTGAGTAAGAAAAAAGACCCCATCTCTACTAAAACTAGAAAAACTAGCTGGGCATTGTGGTGGGCACCTATAGTCCTAGCTACTTAGGAAGCTGAGGCAGGAGGATTGCTTGGGCCCAGGTTGTTGAGGTTGTGGTGAACTATAACGCCACAGCACTCTAGCCTGGGCAATAGAGTAAGACTCTGTCTCAAAAAAAGAAATTAAGGATTTCAAGATGCCCACAGTAAACCATTAAATCAAACTTGGGGCTTTGTTTGAATGCACAAGTTGACCACCTAGACAGTCTCCAGAATAAGGTTGACAATCCTAAGTTTTTATTTTATTGAAAGCTGAACACTTTATCTCACTTTTGTAGAGCATATCAATATTTCAAAGTGTTTTCATTTATTACCACAATTTATTAAATTACATAAACGCCTAGGAAGGCAAGGATCATTGTTATTATTATTTTTTTTTTACCTGTGAAAAGCTGATACCCAAAGTGTTTAGAAAAAGCCTAACCCCAAATCAATTACTTGGCTATGGCAGCCAAATTCTTCTACCAGGTGACTTGATGGTAACGAGGCCCAACCACTCACCACCCAGACTTCTATTTGTCTCTTAAGCAAAATGTTGCTCATTTGCTAGACCCTTTGTCCTTTCATTCATCTGTCTTCTGATTAGTGTACGGTCCCTTATTGGTGGAGATATTAATTTGCTATGAGTTATTGGGTGATGTATTCCATATCAAAGGCATTATTGGATTAAATGTATTTTCTTTCCCCTTATTATCATTATTGGAAAGAGAATGGATTATATTGACATAGACTCTATGAATTATCTAGGTAGAAGACCTAAGACTTGATGAAAAAACATAAAACATAACATAAAAAAGGCTAGATGTGCTCAAAAACTTTTAAATGACTTTTTTAATTTTTAGACAGAATCTCACTGTATTGCTCTGGGTAGAGTACCTTGGTGTCAAAGCTCACAGCAAACTCAAACTCTTGAACTTGAGTGATCCTCTTGCCTTAGCCTCCTCAGTAGCTGGGACTACAGGCATGCACCACTATGCCTGGCTAGTTTTTTCTATTTTTAGTAGAGATGGGGGTCTCCCTTTTGCTCAAGCTGCTCTTGAACTCCTGAACTCAAGCATTCCACCTGCCTTGGCCTCCTAGAGCGCTGATATCACATGCTTGAGCCACAGTGGCCAGCCTTTTAAATGACTTTTTAAATTACAGATGCAATACATACTTAGGTAGAAGGTATAGAGACCTTAGAAGTATGTAATGAAATTTTAAATTGCTAAAAATCTGCCTACCCAGAATTATACTCACTGTTACCATTATAGTATACTTGTAAATGGCTTTCTGCTAGGCTCGTCTATGAAAATATTCACTGTTTTATTATGACCCTTATCATGGATTTTTAGCAACATTTGGTAGAAGCATTTACCATTATGCTTTCCCACTCAAAAATGTGACTACATTCAGTGTTTCCATATCCAAACTTCATGGTTAGGAAAAGCATAATGAGAGCTTCTTCATTGAATATTTGTTAAAGATGTTGGCTCGGTGCTTGTGGCTCAAGTGGCTAAGGCACCAGCCACATACACCTAAGGTGCGGGGTTCAAATCCAGCCCGGGCCCGCCAAACAACAACGATGGCTGCAACCGAAAAAAAATAGCCAGGCGTTGTGGCGGGTGCCTGTAGTCCCAGCTACTTGGGAGGCGGAGGCAGGAGACTCGCTTGAGCCCAGGAGTTGGAGGTTGCTGTGAGCTATGCCACGGCACTCTACCCAGGGGGACAGCTTGAGGCCCTATCTCAAAAAACAGAAAAAAGATGTTAATTTGTTGCCAGGCCTGGTGGCCCACCTCTGAAATCCTAGAAATCTGGGAGGTGAAGGCAGGAGGATCCCATAAGCCCAGGATTTCGAGACTAGCCTAAACAAGAACAAGACTCCATCTCTACTAAAAGTAGAAAAATTAACTGGGCATTTTGGTGGGTGCCTGTAGTCTTAGCTACTTGGGAGGGTGAAATAGGATGATTGCTTGAGCCCAAGAGTTTGAGTTTGTTGTAAGCAAAGCTGTTACCATGGCACTCTAGCCTGGGCAACAGGGTGAGATTCTGTCTCAAATAATAATAATAATAAATTTAAAAAGATGCTAATATTTCTTAAATGTGATTTTCTAGAAAAAGTTGCATAGAGTGGAATTTAAAAGGCATAACTTCGATTTAGTACATATTATAGTGGTGAAAACCTGTCATCCATCCAGGATGTTGTTTCTTTGTATGGCTTCATGCAGACTAATTGTAGCTCTTGCCCTTGGCAACATAAATGTCGTAAAAGAAAGGATTTCCTATTTCCTGTTGATATTTGTATTCGTGGTGCCTTGAATTGGTTCTAGGAATAAGCTGTATCTAAAGAAGGATGTCAGGGTTAGGTGACATTTCTCAAAAGATAAGAGGCACTGACTAATCACTTCAACACTTAGATTGAAGAGGCCTAGTTTTTGTGTCCATTGGTAGAGACATAATTCAACAAATTGTGCCAAGGCCTAGAAACAGCTGATGAGGTTACAACTCCCAAGCTAGACTGGGCAGAATATCTGGATGTCTCTGCTGTGCTATTGCATAAAGTGGCACACCATAGCCTAGTAACTGCCAGATTCCCAAAGAGCAGACATGTAAGCTTTCACTTAGAGCTCCTTTGTCAGTGCTAGATCTAGCTCAAGTCCTTTCTCTCTCTCTCTCGCTCTCTCTCTTTTTTTGAGACAGAGTTTCACTCTTGCCCTGGGTAGAGTGCAGTGGTGTCATCATAACTCAAGGCAACCTCAAAGTCCTGGGCTCAAACAATCCTCCTGACTTGGCCTCCCAAGTAGCTGGGACTACAGGTGCCCACCACAATGCCCAGATAATTTTTCTATTTTTAGTAGAGAGGGTGTCTTGCTCTTGCTCAGGCTGGGGTCCTTTTCTTTCTACTGATGGGAAAGGAGAGAAAGGTAGGCTGTTCATAGTGCAGAAAGAAACGTGGGTAGCTTCCTGTTCAGAGATAGTCTCTCTTTTTTTTTTTTGAGATAGTCTCACTATGTCACCCTCGGTAGAGTGTTGTGGCATCACAGCTCACAGCAACCTCCAACTCTTGGGCTTAAGTGATTCTCTTGCCTTAGCCTCCCAAGTAGCTGGGACTACAAGTGCCCACCACAATGCCCAGATTTTTTTTGTTGTAGTCACTGTTGGTTAGCAGGCCCAGGCCAGGTTTGAACCCACCAGCCTCGGTGTATGTGGCCAGCGCCCTAACCACTTAACTTCTTTTCTTCTCTAAATGTGATATCTGCTCAGCAAATCCAATTGATTGTTTTACTGTTTATCCCTTTGCAGAAAAGTTTCTGCTCCTCTCATGATTCTTGTTAAAGTAAGAATATGTAGGAGTAAGAGAAGAAAAGCACTATTTGTTTTTTAAAAAATTATAGGCAAAGTGTACTAGTCAGGGTCCTCCAAAAGACAGAAACAGTAAGATAGATAGATGGACAGATGAGAGGGTATTATAAGGGGGTACTGGCTCATACAATTATGGAGGATAAAAAATCACATGATAGGCCATCTGCAAACTGGAGAACTAGGAAAGCTGGTAGCTTAGCTCAGTCCAAACCCAAAGGCCTCTAACCCAGGGAAGCCACTGGTGTAACACTCAGTCTGAGGCTAAAGGCCTGAGAATCTAGGTGGCCACAAAGGTGCAAGTCCCAGGGTCCAACGGCTAGAGAATCTGGAGCTCTGATGTCCAAGGGCAGGAGAAGAAGAGCGTCCTAACTCCAGAAGAAAGAGAGCAAGAAAATTCACCTTTCCTCTGCCTTTTTGTTCTATTAGGAGTCTTGTTGGGTCTGAGAAAGCCTCCCAAATTAACCCCAACCGACAAACTTGAGACTCGCTCCAATGTAAAGGGCATAAGATGAGATTTATTACAGACCCAGGAAGCCCGGGGGCCCCGGGC
>NW_003852647.1:203948-206915 GCF_000181295.1 Otolemur garnettii | reverse complement strand
ACCTGTACCAATCCAAATTCACCTTTACTAATGAAATCACCAACCACCAATGAAAAGTGTACTCGTATCCGACCCTACCCCTCTTGCTTTCTGTACCCCATAAAAACTGCCTTCACCCCGAGTTCAGGGCTCGTCCTCGGCTTGCATGCCAGGAGAATCCAGGCCCGGGGTCCCCGGGCTTCCCGGGTCTGTAATAAATCTCATCTTATGCCCATTACATCGGAGTGAGTCTTGAGTTTGTCGGTTGGGGTTAATTTGGGAGGCTTTCTCGGACCCAACATTTCAATTGCCATGGAAATCTTCCTCATAAAATTTATCCCCAGACTGCCATCTTCAAGAGTTTTTTCTGACACTTTCTTCAAGGATTTTTATCATTTTATGCCTTAGATTTCAATCTTTTATCCACCTCGAATCAATTTTTGTAAGTGGTGAAAGGTACAGGTTAACTTTGAGTCTTTTACATGTGGTTGCCAGTTCTCCCAGCATCATTTATTGAATCGGGATTCTTTTCCCCAGTGTATGCTTTTGTTTGGTTTATCAAAAACCAGATGGCTATAAGAGATTGGTTTCATCTCTTGGTTTTCTATTTAGTTCCAAATGTCTATGTCTCTATTTTTGTGCCAGTACCATGCTATTTCAAACACTGTGGACTTGTAATAAAGACTAAAGTCTGGTAGGGTGATGCCTACAGCTTTGTTTTTATTATGAAGAATTGCCTTGTCTATATGGGTTTTTTTTTCTGGTTCCATACGAAATGAAGAACTTTTTTTTTTCCAAATCCCCAAAGTATGATGTTGGTATTGTAATGGGGATTGCATTGAATCTGTAGATTGCTTTAAGAAGTATAGACTTTTAACAATGTTGATTCTTCCCACCCAGCCAGGAGCATGACATGCTCATTCATTTGTTAATGTCTTCTGCTATTTCTTTTCTTAGGGTTTCATAATTCTCTTTGTAGCAGTCCTTCACCTCTTTTGTTATTTATATTCCTAGGTATTTCATTTTCTTAGAAGCTACTGTGAAGGAAAATGTATTTCTGAGTTTTCTCAACTTGGCTGTTATTGGCATATACAAAGGCTTCTGATCTGCGGAAATTGATTTTATACCCTGAGTCATTACTGTATTTCTTAATCACTTTCAGGAGTCTTGTGGTTGAGTCTCTGAGGTTCTTTAAGTATAATATCATATTATCAGCAAACAGCAAGAGTTTCAACTCCTCTGCCCCTATTTGCATAATCTTTATATCATTCTCTTGCCTGATTGCATTGGCTAGAACATTCAGCACTATGTTGAATAGTAGTGGTGTTAGAGGATATCCATATCTGGTTCCAGTTCTAAATAGAAAAGCTTTCACTTTTACTCCATTCAGTATAATATTAGCTGTGGGTTTGTCATAAATGGCTTCAGTCAGTTTAAGAAATGTGTCACTGGGCGGTGCCTGTGGTTCAAAGGGGTAAGGTGCTGGCCCCATATGCCAGAGGTGGCTGGTTCAAACCCAGCCCTGGCCAAAAACTGCAGAAAAAAGAAAGAAAGAAAGAAAGAAAGAAAGAAAGAAAGAAAGGTGTCACCTAAGCCTATTTTCATCAGAATTCTAATTAGAAAAGGATGCTGAATTTTGTCGAATGTTTTTTCTGCATTTATTGAGAGGATCATATGGCCTTTGTTTCTGCTTCTGTTGATATGGTGAATTATGTTTATGGATTTGTGTATGTTAAACGAGCCTTGCATAAAGGGTGAAAACTACTTGATCATAAAGAATGATGTTTTTAATGTATAGATATAATCTATTGGCTAGGATTTTATTGAGAATTTTTGCATCTATATTCATTAGTGAAATTGATCTGTAGTTCTCCTTTTTAATTCTTGCCATTACCATCCATTTTTAAAATTCTCTTTCTGTCATTTACATTACTTCTTAATAGGTGGAGTTCTCTTCAGTAGCTGCCATATGGACTCTTGTGGCGGGGATTTCTCTGTTTTGGTTTTTCATGATTCCACGATTTTTCTGTTAGTTCCTCCTCATGTGTGTTTTCTTTTTGTTCACCTTCTTGCCCTAGATTTTCCTTCTCACTGCCTCCTTCACTTTCAATTACCTTGTTTCAGAGCTTAGGTGTTGAAGTGGTCTCTTGATAGAGTGCCAAAAAGAACAGAAGGGTAAAGAGCAAGCTGTGTGAAAGAAGAGAAAAATAAAGAAAGAAAGAAAGAAAGAAAGAAAGAGAGAGAAGGTTAGTGAAAGAAAGAACTGAAGAGAAAGACAGAGAGAAAGAGTGTGACAGGAGAAACGGTGTTGTTTGGCAGGGTGCAATGGCCACACCTGCAACTCTAGGACTTTGGGGTGCTGGGCTGGGGGGGTCCTTCAAAATCTGGAGGTCTTTACCAGTCTGGGGGAAAGCAAGACCTCACCTCTGCCAATTCTAGGAAGAGAAAGAGGAAAAATTCAGCAGTATGTCTCAGTGGAGGACCTGCCAATATTGACTTTCCAAAGCCCAAAGCTGGAAGGACACCCTTGACCATGAGCTTGTGACCTCCTGGAGCCAGCCCACTGCTGTGACCTCCCAGGCAGACCAATGCTATGACCCGCCCTCCAGCACTCAGAGAAAAGAAAAAAAATAATAAAAATAGATAAAGAAAATTAAAAGTACAATTATATAAGATAAAGAAAAAAAGGGATACCTTAGCTGTTGTATGGAAAATTCATGTGGGAAAGATGAGCCAAGTAGACAAATGTCTACCGAGAGAGGAAAAAGGGGGAGAAAAAGGAAAGAAGAGACAACAAAAGGGGCTGAAATACTGTCACAAAAATGAAGGAGCCCTTGTTATTGAAAAACATGAAAATGAAAATTAGAATACAACAACCATAACCCCCTAAAACCACAAAACCACAACAACAAAAAGGGAAAAAACCTATTAAAAAATTGCAAAAGCGGCTCGGCACCTATAGCTCAACCGGCTAAGGCGCCAGCCACG
>NW_003852647.1:194879-203068 GCF_000181295.1 Otolemur garnettii | reverse complement strand
GTCATTGTTGTTTGGCGGGTCCGGGCTGGGGATTCGAACCCGCCACCTTAGGTGTACGTGGCTGGCGCCTTAGCCACTTGAGCCACAGGCGCAGCCCCCACCAGGTATTTAAACCCAGTCCCTGTACACTGAGTCCACCTACTCATCTAAGCCCTCCAAGGCAGAATGTGCATTCTTGCTCCAAATCGAAAACCTGCAGGACAGTCCCTTCCTGTCTCCAGTCCTCTGTGGGAGAGCTGGCCGGCTGGTCCCCACTCATTCTCACTCACTTGCCTTCTATGCTGGCTTTACTCCACTCCTGACTTCCTCACTGGCTCCTGTAGTCCACCACCACCTCGCTCTGCCCCCAGTGATGATGACTCCAGGTAGATTCCCCCCACAGCTGGAGAGGTTTGGGTTTTCTTTTCCCCCCTGCCTTGCCAGGAGTGGCTACGAGGGAGATGTTTCTAGTCTGTCATCTTGATTCACTCTTGGAAATAATATTTTACCAACTATCTGGGTATCTCTTAATCCAGTCAATTTAATACCTAAAATAAACCATTATACAGGGGAAAGGCATTTTTCCCTGGAAATTGGAAGCCTATACCTCCCACCTTTAATGCTATCTTCAGTCTTCCTAGCAACTTAGTCACTTTTTTTTTTTTTGCACTTAGTTTCCAACCACAGTTGAAAGATACTAGACAGTGGGAAAAATACAGCTGTGTATATTCTTTCCTAAAAGGTTTCCTGTCAGACTCTGCCAGTAGAAGAACTCATGCATGGTGGCTCACTGCTGTAATCCTAGTGCTCTGGGAGGCCAAGTTGGGTGGATTGCCTGAGTACAGGAGTTTGAGACCAGCCTGAGCAAAGTGAGACCCTGTTTTTACTGAAAATAGAAAAACGAGCCAGGTGTGGTTGTGGGCATAGTCCCAGCTGCTCCAGAGACTCAGGCAAGAGGATTTCTTGAGCCCAAGAGTTTGAGGTTGCTGTGAACTATGATGATGCCATGGCACTTTACCTGGGGTGACATGCTGTCTCAAAAAAAAAAAAAAAAAAAAAGAATCCATGTAGCAATAGCCACTTTTTTATTTTTAATTTTTTTTTAGCAGTAGCCATTTTGAAAGAGGCACGAACGTGCTGGAAATAACCACTGGGTTTGTTTGCTACTACTGCTGCTGCTGGAAGTGATCACAGTAAAAAAGAGCCACAGCCACGAAGGTCCAAAACCTGTCCTTGGTTCTTTTCATTTTATCCCACTTAATCCTCTCAAAAAGCCTGTGAGATCAGTATTCCTTTCATCTCCCTTTTACAGATGAGATTAATTTTTCCAGCATTCACCAGCACAGCTGATGCTGCATGTAGAACCTCAGCTTTCCTTGGTTGGATGTCTTCCTACTGTTGTCTCACACTGAAGCATAACCTTGCTCCAGCATTGTTCTTTAAGTTTGTCATCTCAACTGAACTTTAACATTATTCCAGGGGTCAACTTCATGCTAGTCTCACATTCAACTGTTTCCTTATTCCAGTGTTTACATCCCTGTCCATTGCCCACTGCTAAAAAAATTAGACATATTCCAGTGTTTTAGCTATATCCATGGTGTTTTTCTCACACAGAAAGATAATTTCATTCCAGGGGTCATCTGCGTGCATGTTGTCATAAATCAAAACTTAACCCAATCCCTATGGTAATCTTCATGCTTATTTCCTCACTGTGAAACATAACGTTACTTAAGTGGTCATCTTCATTCTTGCCCTTTCACAATGAATTAGAAATGTATTCCCGTGGTCATTGTCATGCTTGCCTCCACCAGACCTGAACAATATTCAAGCAATCATCTTCATGTTAGTTTTCATACACTGATCCTTAACTTTATCTCACAACTCTTCATCATGGCTGATGTCTCCAAGTGAACCTTAACATTCTTCCTGCAGTTGTCTTTGTGCATTTTGTCTCACACGGAACCATAAACAGCTTTTGGTGATCATCTTCATTTTTATTATCTTATAGTGAACTATAACCTTATTCCTTCTATTACTTTTGTACTTCTTTTCTCATACTGAATGTTAATCTGCCTCTTTCCTGAAAACAAGTGTTACCCTTGTTTCAGCACCTTCCTGCTTATTGTCTGGCACTGAATATACCCTTATTCTAGTAGTCACCTTTATACAGATTGTCTATTTCTTACTTTTATCCTCATTCCAGTGATCACCTTGCTGGTAGTCTCACAATGAACTGTAACTTTATTTAAATAGTGATCTTCTAGGCCAGGCACAGTGGCTCATACCTATAATCCTAGCAGTCTGGGAGGACAATGCAGGTGGATAGCTTGAACTCAGGAGTTTGACCACCCTGAGCAAGAGTGAGACCTTGTGTTTACTAAAAGTAGAAAAATTAGCTGGGTGTAGTGGCAGGCACCTGTAGTCCCAGCTACTTGGGAGGCTAAGGCAAGAGGATTACTTGAGCCCAAGTTTGAGGTTGCCATGAGCTATGACACCGTGGCACTCTACCCAGGGTGACAGTTAGGCTCTATCTCCAAAAATAAAAAAAGTTAAATAATCAATAGTGATCTTCTAGATTCTTGATGAACATTGAACTGTCTTTTTTTTTTTTTTGAGACAGAGTCACACTTTGTTGCCCTCAGGAAGAGTACTGTGACATCATAGCTCACGGCAACCTCAAACTCTTGGGCTCAAGCCATCGTCTTGCCTCAGCCTCCCGAGTAGCTGGGACTACAGGCGCTTTCCACTACACCCAGCTAGTTTTTCTGTTTTTAGTAGAGATGAGGTCTTGCTCCTGCTCAGGCTGTTCTCGAACTTCTGAGCTCAAGCAATTCACCTGCCTCAGCCTCCCCAACTGCTAGGATTATAGGTGTGAGCCACTGTGCCCAGCCCCACACTGAACCTTAATATATTCCAGCTGTCATCTTTAAGGATTTTGTTTTACACTGAAATTAACCTTTACCAGTATCCATCATAATGTTTGTTGTTGAATTCTTCCTCTTAGCTTATTCCATGATCATCTTCATAATTTTTGTCTCACACTGAACAGTGACATTATTCCAGCAGTCTTCATGATGCTTGGAGTCTTATATGTAATCTCAGCTTTTGCAGGTTCATCTTCCTGTGTGCTGTCTTGCACTTAGCTTTGCCTTTATTCTAATGTTCATTTTCATGCTTATTGTCACATATTGGACATTAACCTGTCCAAGGAGTCATCTTCATTTTCATGCTTGTGGCCTCATGATGATCTTAACTTTTCGTCTTTTTAAAATTTATTTATTTATTTATTTATTTTTTGAGACACAGTCTCACTTTGTTGCCCTCGGTCAAGTGCTGTGGCGTCAGAGCTCACAGCAACCTCAAACTCCTGGGCCCAAGCACTTCTCCGGCCTCAGCCTCCCGAGAAGCTGGGACTACAGGTGGGGACTGTAGGGGACTACAGGACTACACCACAACACCCAGCTATTTTTTGTTGCAGTTGTCATTGTTGTTCAGCAGGCCCGTGCCGGGTTTGAACCCACCAGCCTCAGCACCACTGTGCTACAGGCACCGAGCCTATTTATTTATTTTTTGAGGCAGAGTCTCAGAGTCTTACTCTGTCACCCTAGATAGAGTGCTGTGGTGTCATAGCTCACAGCAACCTCAAATTCTTGGGCTCAAGCAATCCTTTTGTCTCAGCCTTCTGAGTAGCTGCAACTACAGGTGCCTGCCACTACACTTGGCTAGTTTTTCTATTTTTAGTAAAGATGGGGTCTCACTCTTGCTCAGCCGGTCTCAAACTCCTGGGCTCAAGTGATCCACTGGCCTCGGCCTCTCAGAGTGCTAGGATTACAGGTGTGAGCTACTATACACTTTTTCCCCTTGTAGGTTCATGCCGAAGCTTTACCTCATGCCCATGGTCATCATTATCTCACACTGAAACATAACCTCATCACCATCATCATTGTCATGTTTGCTGTCCCACACTGAACCTTACATTTCTCTAGCAGTCATCTCCTTGCTTGTAGTCTCACGCTAAACCTTAAAATTATTCCAGCAATCATCTTCATGTTTCTTGTGTTACGATGAACCTTTACCTTATTCTAGCATTCGTTACACTGACCTCGAACTGCATTCCAGCAGCCATCATTATTTTTGCTGTCTTCTTCTTAAGGACACTGAACCTTGACATTTTCCTGTTGTCTTGAGCATGCTGGTTACTCACACTGAAATTTGACCTTAGTTTAGTGGTGCTCTTCATTCTTGTCTCAAACTGCTGTGTAATCCTTTGCAGTCATCACGTTTGTGCCCATTGCTTCACACTGAATAATAACTTTATTCCAGCAGTCATCATCATGCTTTGTGGCACACACTGAAGTCCCACGGTCATCCTTGTACTTGTTATCTGACACTGAATATTAATCTTACTCCAGCAGTCATCATCATGCTGGCTGTCTCACATTAAACCTTAACCTTAGACTAGTGGTGGTCTTCATGTTCTTTGCCACACAGAGCAAATTAACCTTATTTAAGCAGTTATTTCATGCTTGCTGTGTCACACTGAAACATAACCATTTTCAGCCTTCACTCTCCTGCTTGTTTTTTCCATGCTGACATTTAACCTTATCAAACCAGCTATGTTTGTGTCCTGCTTATTTTTGTACACTGAATTAACTGTGTTCCAGCAGTGATTTTTATGATCTTCAACTGATTCAGGCAGTCACATTCATGCTGTTTTTCTTACACTTAAGCCTTCTTTCTCTAGTCATCTTCATTCTGTAACCTAACTTTATTTCCATGGCCATTTTCTTTTTTTTGAGACAGAGTCTTACTTTGTTGCCCTGGGTAGGGTGCTGTGGCATCATCATAGCCCTAAGCAACATCAAACTCTTGGCTTGAGCAATCCTCTTGCTTTAGCCTCCCGAGTAGCTGGGACTACAGGCACCTGCCATGATGCCTGACTAGTTTTTCTATTTTTAGTGGAGATGGGGTCTCACTCTTGCTCAGGCTGATCTCCAACTCCTGAGCTTCGGCGATCCAGCTGCCTTAGCCTCCTAGAGTGCTAGGATTATAGGCGTGCACCACAAAGCCTATACATCTTTATGTTATTTGTCTCACAGTGAACCCTGATGTTCCTCCAGGAGTTACCTTCATGCTCATTGTCTCACATTGAAGCTTAACCATATTGGTAAGCCATTTACTCGCTTATTGTCATGTTGTCACACTTTGAACCCTTATCCTATTCCAACTGTCATCTTCAGGCTTGCTATCTTATCCTGAACCTTTATTATAGCAGTTGTCAATGCTTGATCTATCACACTGAAACATATCTTTATTCCAGCAGTAATTAGCACACTTGTTTTATCACACTGAATATAACTTTACACCAACACACAATTTCACACTCAGGAATAGCTTTAATTTAGTGGCCATGATTGAACTGCCTCACATTGAACATTAGCCTTATGCTAGCAGTCATCTTCATTCTTATGGTCTCATTCTGATTCTTAATCATAATCTATGGGTCATTTTCTTGGTTGTTGAACATTCTTCCATTCCTGCACTCACCATCTACATTGTCACATTCGGGCAGGGCACAGTGGCTCATGCCTGTAATTCTAGCACTGTGGGAGGCCAAGGCAGGTGGATCACTGAGTCTGAGCAAGACCCCATCTCTACTAAAAATAGAAAAACTAACCAAGCATCGTGGTGGGCACCGGTAGTTCCAGCTACTTGGGTGGCCGACGCAGGAGGATGGCTTGGGCCTAAGAGTTTGAGGTTTTTGTGAGCTATGATGCCATGGTACTCAACCCAGGGCATCAGAATGAGACTCTGTCTCAAGAAAATAAGTAAACGGGTGGCACCTATGGCTCAGTGAATAGGGCAACAGCCCCATATACCAAGAGTGGTGAGTTCAAACCTGGCCCCAGCCAAACCACAATAAAAAAATAGCCGGGCGTTGTGGCGGGTGCCTGTAGTCCCAGCTACTCGGGAGGCTGAGGCAAGAGAATCGCCTAAGCCCAAGAGCTGATGGTTGCTGTGAGCTGTGACACCATGGCACTCTACTAAGGGCGACAAAGTGAGACTCTGTCTCTAAAAAAAGAAAGAAAGAAAACAAACAAACAAACAAATAAATTGTTATCACTTTCTAAACATTTACCTATTCCAATACTCACGTTCACGATTGTTGTGTCATACGGAATTGTAAATTTATTTCCTTAGTTATCCTTCTTTTTGTTGCACACCAAAACGTTAAATTACGTTTGGCCTGAGGATTCCTCTGTACCTTAAAGTCCCTACATAACAAACTGTAAACAAATTGGACACTTAATTTGGGAGTGTATTTTTTTGTAACAACTAGCCAATCACAGTAGTTGAGCTTCAGCCAATCACACAGGCTGTCCATTGATTAAAGCATATAAGGCAAATGCCAAAAAAACTTCTTCTGTGCCTTACTTGCATTTTCTGTTCATGAATACTGCCTGCCCAAGTTGCAGAGCAGAACTTTCTAAACCTCTTCTGGTTGTGAGGGCTGCGTGATTCCAAATCATTCTTTTCTCAATTAAACTGTTAAATTCATTTTGTTTGAAGTTTTTCTTTTAGGGCTGGGTATGGTGACTCATGCCTGTAATCCTAGCACTCTGGGAGGCTGAGGCGGGAGGATCTACTGAGCTCAGGAGTTTGAGATCAGCCTGAGTAAGAATGTGACCCCATCTCCATAAAAATAGAAAAATTAGCCAAGCGTTGTGCCTCTAGTCCCAGCTACTCGGTAGGCTGAGGCAGGAGGATTGCTTAAACCCAGGAGTTTGAACTTGCTGTGAGCTAAACTGATACCATGGCACTCTACCCTGAACAACAGAGTGAGACTCTGTCTCAAAATTAAAAAAAAAAAAAAGTTTTCCTTTTAAACAAAACCTAACCTCATTGGAGCAGTCACTTTAAAAATTGTTTTTCACACTGAGAGAAACAATTAACCTTAACCTTATTCCAGCAGCCATCATCATGCCTGGTGTCTCACAACAAATCTTAATCTTTTTGCTATAGTCACCATTATGCTTGGTATCTCACACTGAACCATAACCTCTCCCAGTGAAAATTTCCTCGTTTTGGCCCACATTCAATGCTACAATTACACAAGTGGTCATCTTTATCCTTCTGGTCTCAACCACTATTTCCATCCCACAAACTTTGTTAAGGCATAACTGACAAGTAAAAATTATAACTATATACTATACATAAGGTGATGTTTTTTCTTGGAGACAGTCTTACTTTGTCACCCTCATTAGAGTGCTGTGGTGTCATAGCTTACAGCAACCTCAAACCCTTGGGCTCAAGTGATTCTCTTGCCTCAGCCTCCTGAGTAGCTGGGACTATAGGCGCCGTCACAGAGCCCAGCTATTTTTTTTAGAGATGAGGTCTTGCTCTGACTCAGGCTGGTCTCAAACCTGTGAACTCAGGCAATCCATCCTCCTCAGCTTCCCAGAGTGCTAGGATTATAGGCGTGAGCCACCACGCCCAGCCTCAGTGATATGTTAATATACATTGTGAAATGATCACCACCATTAAGGCAGTTAACACATCCATAACCTCATACCATTACCATTTTTTGTGTGGTGAACACATCTAAGATAGACTCTCTCAGCGGATTTCAAGTATGTGATACAGCAGAATTGACTATAATCATGATGCTGTACATGAGATTTCTAGAATTTATTCATCTTGTATAACTGAAACTTTTTGTCTTTTGAGAAACATATTCTGATTTCTTCCGCCCTCCATTCCCTAGCAACCACCATGTCACTCTCTGCCTCTATGAGTTCAACACTTTTAGATTCCATATGTGAGATCATGCAGTGTTTATCTTTCTGCGTCTTGCACATTTCACTTAGCATAGTGTTCTCCTGATTCATCCATGTTGTCATAAATAACAATATTTCCTTTTTAAAAGCTGAATAAAATTCCACTGTATGTATATAGAGGCATACATTGGCGATATCATGTGTTTGGTTCCAGACCACTGCAATAACATGAATGACACAAATTTTTGTTTTCCTAATACATGTAAAAGTTATGGTTATGCTATACTATAGTTTATTAGGTATGCAATAGAATTATGTCTAGAAAACAACATACTTTAATTAAAAATAGTTCATTGCTAAAAAATGATAATGATCATCTGAGCTTTCAATAAGTTATTATCTTTTTGTTGGAGGAGGGTTTTTTTTTTTTTT